>NC_047032.1:0-138308 GCF_902652985.1 Pecten maximus | reverse complement strand
TAAATGAAATAGTTAGTTCAATTACTTGATACTTGACATAAGAAATGTCTATGTTTAGATAGCCACAACACAGCCTTCTGAAGGCTGTTCCGGGAAAACATATGGGACTGGGGAAGGCACTTAATATATTACATGTGGTGGGGTGGGTTCAAATTAAAATCACATCTATGGGTTAGTGGGGTTAGAAATAAATTGATTCTGTTGTTGGGTGTATGTGATGTGTCTGTACCATTTTTTACATTAAGACTGCTTCTATATATCAGGGCACTGTTCACAAAACAGAGGATATGTGGGAAGGTCAACAAAATTTTTAATTACTTCTATAGGTGGGTCCCCTAATTTTAAAGTGCCTTCCTCCCTTCCCATATATATATTTTCCTGGAACAACCCTGACCAACAATGTTCACATGCCATTGGCAATTCATTATACTGGTCCCAACTCACCATTTAGACAAAATATGTTCCCCTTCCCCAAAGGATCTTGCTGACTAAATCTGGTTTAAATCCATTCAGGACTTTTTGACTGTAGCAATTGAAGTAAAGGTTGACAAATGACAGACGACATGCCATGGCATAACAACACAGGCCTTTCAGACCAAGAGAGCTAAAAATAGTTTCTATATCCACTGTAATGATATTCTGGATTGCTTAACATACCTGTTTAAATATGTTTCTGCCATCCTCATCTGTAAGGAGATCCAGATCAAACGATGTGCTAACGTTTACATCAGGCTCTCCCGTCATCAAATTGTACAAATCAGTACTCAAACTTTTACCAGGAGCATCTAGAGCCAAACTAAAGCCAACCTGAATCGGCTAGCCAACAGGTATTCCTTCGTATCCAAATTTTAGATGCTATGAGTGAAGGTTTTCCCGTCTACCGGTCCTTCAAAGAGACTGGAGGCCATTAGCTCACAGCCAACCTGTGCAATTCAATAAAACCTAATCTTTAAAACTCTTGATA
This sequence comes from Pecten maximus, assembly GCF_902652985.1. NCBI lineage: Eukaryota > Metazoa > Mollusca > Bivalvia > Pectinida > Pectinidae > Pecten > Pecten maximus. The sequence goes on along the minus strand of NC_047032.1, from coordinate 137,344 downwards.
ATTTGTTTTTGATATTTCTGCTTCAGCATAAATAATGCATATTTTGGAATTTGTAGATTTGTAGATGGTGTCTTCTTTGACAAAAACAAAAAGATCCCTATGGGATCTTAGCATAGAGATCTTGGCACCCACCATCTAATGATCTATACGAGTCAAATGAACCACTGATCTTTTCTCTGCTGTTTTCTTTCTTTAATTCCCTCTTACTTTGATACATTTGGTAACAAGGAAAAACAAGATATGAGATCAAAATAGCAGTAGCCAACTTCAGTGTTAAAACTCAAGATGGCTGTATATCCACCATTTTGTTTTTCCAATCAGTCTTCAAATTGAACATGAACAAGTAGGGAGCAATATGAACCTATAAATGAAATAACAGTCAATAAGCTTAAGGCATCGATATCATATGATGCCTTCTTATAATTTCACAAAAGTCTCCATTATGTTATTGGATGACAGTTACAAACCTTACTTTCAATCTATAGGTGTTGGCCGATTTGTTTGTAAGTCATTACCTAAACAACTTTCTCCTAGGTCCACCGTGATCCATACCCTATCCACCCAAAAACGTGACATATACTTTGCATTTCAAGTCAAAATAGGGTCGTCTCAGAGCCCTGAAACAGCTTTTCAGAACTGCTCTCCTTGAAATGATTATTTCCTGCTTGTCCAATAAACAAATGGGTTTTTTTTTGAATTCCCTCAGTAAGTCTGAAAAAGGTTTATCTGAAGTTCCTGAATTCACAGACCTGAAAAGTAAAAAAGTAGGCTAATTACAATATGATTTGCAAAATTAGTTCTACATGAAGCTTGGGATATAATACAAGGGTCTCACTGTGTTGTATGGCTCCATATATTTACATAACATTTCATTTTATTACAATTAATAGTTACCCAAGTTATAATATGTTGTATATTTGACCCCTGTGACCTTGATTGGAGGTCATGGTCATTTAAGCATTGAACTGCTTTCATTTGGAAGTTATGGGCTGATGAATGCCAACTGGACAAAGGCAAATTTAATGAAGCGCGCTAGCGCTTCATGTTGAATTTGCCTTTGTCCAGTTGGCATTCATCAGCCCATAACTTCCAAATGAAAGCAGTTCAGTGCTTATACTTACATTTGACAACGAATTTGAAAGACTATATCCAGGAACTTTACTCTGATAATGAATAAACAAATTATTATCGTCAAAGACGGAACAGCCTTTTCAACAGCCATCTTTCGTTATCGCCGACGTTACAATTATGACGTCACTATAATAATGACGTCATAATAAAGATTTGGAAGTTATGGACTGAGAACTTCCAAGTGAGCTTGGTAAAGTTATATTGTAGGGCTGCAGTGTAAATGTAAATATATACTTAACAAACTTACTAGCCCTTCACTTCAGTATGCTACATGCCTATATCAGGTCACTGGGCCTCTTGGTTAAATTGAAAATCATTAAAAGGTTTGTGCATATTTGACCCTGTGACAGTCAATGTCATTTATTTTAACAAACTTAACAGCTCTTCACCCCAGCATGTTACAGGCCCAATATGATATCAGGTATCTAGGCCTTAAAATCAATTTGGAGAATGGACAATAGATCGGGTCCTAAAAATTAATTTATATATTTATATTAAGTAGTATTAAGAGTGAAAATGAATATGTATATTTTTAATTCTGTGTTCCTTAATTTCATGTGATTGACACAGATCCTCTCTCAACAGCTTTGATTAATTGGTGTACAAAAAAGAAAAAGAAAAGAGAAAATAACAAATTTCATACAACCAAATAAAACTCCTAACATTTTGGATACCATAATCAAATAAATATTCTAATCAGGGTATACATAAGTTATGCAATACAAGAGATCCAAAGGGATCTTTATGTTCACCATTGAGGATTTTATAAATTATTGTTCATAGGTTGTATTTTTCTATTTGAATGTCAGTATCACATTAGAAATCAACTGAGAACATGTTAATTAGTAGTGTGTTGTAATTGACTACTGAGAAAGACACCCTTATTACATCTTGCTTTTCATATATCCTTTCAAAAACGGTACATTGCATATCAATTAGGGGCATGGGGAACCCATATATGAATTCTATCCCAAATGGGGATTGGTTTGGTTTGTTTTTGCTTAACGCCCTATTAACAGTCAGTGTCATTAAGGATGTGCCAGGTTTTGGAGGTGGAGGAAAGCAAGAGTACCCATAGAAAAACCATCATCCTACAGTCAGTACCAGGTTACTGCCCCACGTAGGTTTCGAACTTGTGACCGGGAGGTGGAGGGCTTGTGATAAAGTGTCGGGACACCTTAACCACTCGGCCACTGCAACCCCTGAGAAAACTTCATATGAAATATGAGAATGATCCCTCTAGTAATTTCTGAGAAACAGTGATAAAGGTTGTTTATGAATGGACCACCAAAGAAAGCAATTTTAAAAGCATATCATCTGATGATTGGGGCTAAAAACTGTACAAATTGAAGTATTGATGGAGTACATTATAATTAGGGCTTTTCACCTAAGTGGTGAAAAGACCTATTGTTTCTGTTATGTTTATTATTATTATTATTATTACAAGCTAACCGGTAATAAGTATTTATATATTAAAGTATTTAAACGGTAAAAATTGTAATCCAGACGATTCTGCCGTTGATACATTTATTATGAGGTGTTTACAAAAGGATACGATATTAACGTGGCCCTGTGGTCAGGGTCAGCTGAGGGAGTCAGATCGGACCTGCAGACCAGTCAATTTTAAACAAAGATGCACCCTGTACATGTACAAATATACTTGATAAAATATCCCGCAATTAAGTAATTAGATCGACTATGGTTCAGAATATGAATTACTTTTATGACCATATCCGTAAACTGTAAAACGAAAGTAGGTCTAGTCCAACTACATACTGTAGGTTACGATACGATAGCTAACTTATGAATTAAATCTGTGTTACTTTCCGTTGTATTTTAGCACATTGGTGTCTCAAAATTGCGAAAATAATCCGGGAATGTTCAATGATCTTCTGTTTTTATTATCGTTGTGCTTTCCGTGTCATGTTCTAATAACCGACGCCACGAAATATCATACAACTAATGGACCGAAGTGTTACAAACCTCCATTTATCGACTATAGATGCCTGATTATATAGCCTGTAGACTTAATGTTACGTCATCAGCGAAATTATTGGGAAATCTAAATCAATTCTTAAAATGATATGAAGCGAAAGATATAGAAAATGTCTAAATAAAAACATTGTGATCAGTATTGAGTACAACATTAGAGTGTATTGTAAGTAATTGCTACGATTCGCTAACCTAATGCATAAGTAATTTAAATCAAATTATTTTAAAATCCATATTTCGTTTCTATTATAATCTTAAAATTTGTAACACAAGATCATTTAGAAGCTTTGCAGTACTGACTCTTTCAAACGCACAGATGTTTTGATTTGAGCAAATATGGCGACCCGAAGCTGTGAGGCGGTTTGGATTGGAATTAAAATGCGTATATTTCGGCAAGTAAACATCGTACACGGTTCCCGTGTGGTCAGATCATCTAATTTTGTCATAATGTATTCAGAACAGTTGTTGTTTAGTCGCTACGGTCATTAACATAAAAATTCGGATTATTATATCAATACTTATTTAATTATTACAAGCTTACCGGTTATAAGTATTTATATATCAAAGTATTTAAAATGCTGAAGTATCCATCCACGTAAATATGGTATATCATATACACGTCTCTTTCAGAAGGTATAAAGTTGTAGTTACATTTATTATGAAGTGTTTACAAAGGGATACGATAGTAACGGGATCCTGGGGTCAGGGTCTGCTGAGACTAGCCAGATCACACCTGCAGACCAGTCAATTTTAAACAAAGATGCACCCTGTAAATGAGAAGTACAAATATACTTGATAAAACTATCCCGTGAAGTAATTCGACTATGGTTGAGAAGATGAATTATTTATATGACCATATCCGTAAACTGTAAAACGAAAGTAGGTCTTGCCCAACTACATATAGATTACGATACGATAGCTATAAATTAAATCATTGTTACTTTCCATTGTAATTTAGCACAATGGTGTCTCAAAAAGTGCGAAAATAATCCGGTAATGTTCAATGGTCTTCCGTTTTTATTACCGTCGTGTTTTCTGGGTCACGTTCTAATAACCGACGCCACGAAATGTCATACAGCTAATGGACCAAAGTGTTATCCACTCCAAACCTCCACTTATCGACTATAGATGCCTGATTCTATAGCATGTGTGCTTCCTACGTCATCAAATTCATTTCCCGCGAAATTACTGGGAAATCTAAAACAATTATTTAAATGAAATGAAGCGAAAGAAATAGAAAACGTCTAAATAAAAGTAACGTGATCAATATTGAGTACAACGTTAAAGTTCATTGTAAATAATTGCTAAACGCACAGATGCTTTGATTTTAACAAAGATGGCGACCTGAAGCTGGGAGGCGGTTTGGATTGGAATTAAATTGCGTATATTTCGGCAAGTAAACATCGTACAATGTTCCCGTATTGTCAGATCATCTAATTTTGTCATTATGTATTCAGAACAGTTGTTGTTTAGTCGCTACGGTCATTAACATAAAAATTCGGATTATTATATAAATACTTATTTAATTATTATTCTTCTTCTTCTTCTGCATTTTATTTTGTGACACAAATTGTGGGAAAATGGTAAAAGGTATGCCAAGTCAGTTATGCCTATTGTATATGGCATGAGTTGAAGGGGTGACAGCAACATCTTCAAGTAGGTCAAGAAACCAAGATGGCCGCCATGACGTCATACCTCAAAAGTTTAAAATGGCCATAACTCGAAAAGTATTCAAGAAACAAGAGTCATGTTATGATATTATGTTAAAGTACCTTTGGGGCTAACTTTTATAAAATTACAAGTTAAAGGTCAGAGGTCAAATAAAAAAGCTCGCCTGAGGGTCAAGTTAGTCTATTTTTAGAAAACTTTCATTTTTCAATCTTTTTCCAAAAAAAAACCCAGTATGATGTAGAATGTCATTCTGATGAATTTGACGATTTCAGTTTTTCTGTGACACATACGGTTTCTGATGTACGCCATTTTGAATTTCCCCCTATATATTTCAATAGAAAAGTGTGTTACATTTCAAACTTCTTCTCAAGTTCCACAAGTGGCATTCAGCTCAATCTTAGCTGAAATAATCCTTGGACTGTCCTGGCCAAGTCATGTTATTTTTTAGGTTGGTTTGAAATTCAAGATGGCCACCATGACGTCATGTATTGAAAAGTTTAAAATGGCCATAACTCTAAAAGTATTCATTTTACAAAGGTCATGTAATAATGTGATTTGTAGATAATGACTAGCGCTAGCTTTTACTCACCAAAAGTTTTAAGGTCAGAGGTCAAATAAAAGAGTTCGCTATGGGGTCAAATTAGTCTATTTTTAGAAAATCTTCATTTTTCAATCTTTTTCCAAAAAAAGTTCTTAGTATGATGTAGAATGTCATTCTGATAAATTTGACGTTTTCAGTTTTTCTGTGACACATACGGTTTCCGGTATACGCCATTTTGAATTTCCACTATATATTCTATATTAAAAATAGTTTTACATTTTAAACTTCTTCTCAAGTTCCACCTGTGGCATTCAGCTCAATCTTAGCTGAAATAATCCTTGGATTGTCCTGGCCAAGTTATGTTATTTTCTAAGTTGATTTGAAATCCAAGATGGCCGCCATGACGTCATGTATTAAAAAGCTTAAAATGCCCATAACTCAAAAAGTTTTCATTTTACAGGGGTCAGGTAATTATGTTATTTGTAGTTAATGCCTGGCTCTAGCTTTTACTCAATAAAAGTTTTAGGGTCAGAGGTCAAATAAAAGCGTTCGCTATGGGGTCAAATAAGTCTATTTTTAGAAAATCTTCATTTTTTAATCTTTTTCCAAAAAAAGAAATTTAAGTGTGATTCAAAATGTTATTCTGATGATTTTCATGTTTTTTTTGGTGTTTCGGTAACATTTACCATTAACGCGGAACGCCATTTTGAATTAATTTGGCATCTGATATATAACGGCATCTGAGATATAACGTTAGTTGGACGAGGGGAGATAACTCGTACAAGGCTGTACAAGTTATTTCCCTTCGTCCACTCCTTTGTTGAAATGTAATATCTCAGATGCCAGATTAATCAAAACTAGAATGTGGATGACCTATCAAGTGTTCTAAAATAGTTTTTTATGTTTGGAAATACCAAGCCTTTAGGTCATTTATGCTAAATAGTGAAAAGCCCGTCAAATTGTTCCGAAACAATTTCTAGTTTTATATGTAATTAATATAAATTTACTCTTCAACCATCTCCATGGAACTTGTGTCCATGACCTGCTGTAATTCTTCATCCTCACTGACAAGAACTTCAATATACTCATTATGTGTGGAACTGAAACAGCAAATACATTTCAAAATTTATAATGTTGTATCATTAACAAAAAACCCAATAGCGCTCCTTTGCTCTAAACGGGAAGGAGCAAAGAAGCGAAAGAGCGATATTGGAACTTTGGCCCTAACGGAACAGTACCATAGTGTTTTTATTCTTCACAATTATGGTTATATTGAATTTCACTCACCAAAACTAAATTATCCTAGGCTTATGCCAATAACATAAGGTTAAATAAAGAAGGAAAAAATTCCCAGACAAGTTTTGACCCCACTGATTTAAACTGATTCTTGTTATTACATTTATATATATAATACCAAACTTTTTAAAAAAGAACAATTATCTACCATTTGCTCTTGTAAAAGATGCATAAAATTGAATTTGATTTTCTCTCCTTTGAGTACATTTTATATTGCCAGGAAAAAAAATCAGAAGACATCTTGTGAAAAGCTAACCATTGCAGATACTGCAGTATTTTAAATTCTGTGTACAAATGCTATTTTCAGGAATTATTCTCTTTAATATATGAAAAAACAGGAAACAGATTAATTCAGGAGCTATGCCAATAATGGACAACTGAAAGGAACCTGTACAAATTAGGAAGGATCAATAGGTACAAGCAAAACAGGGCATGGAACACCATAAACTGAAACAGGGCATGGAACACCATAAACTGAAACAGGGCATGGAACACCATAAACTGAAACAGGGCATGGAACACCATAAACTGAAACAGGGCATGGAACACCATAAACTGAAACATTATAACTTTTGAGGTCACAACAGTACTTTAGCAGTTTTCATGCTGATCGACCAAAGATACCACTAATTAACATTATTTTGCACTCATTTCCATCCTTTATTACCATAATATTTTCCATCCTTTATTACCATAATCTTTTCCACCCTTTATTACCATAATCTTTTCCATTCTTTATTACCATAATCTTTCAATTCAGTAAAATTTGCTCTATTTTAAAGTTTAAAATTATTATGTTTACAGTAGTCAACTTTCTAATACTCATGCTGATATTAATTACAAGTTTCATTTTTTTAAGTTTCAGCAATTTCCAAGAATTTACTATAATAATTAAGGTACCCTTTTGAAATTATCCATAAATACATTAAACAGGTGGTACAGTTAAAGACAGAGATATAGGAAACAAGTATACTTAAATTAACTGCCCCACTAAAAATAGTACCAATGAACTTAACCTTAACCTAAAAACCTGAACTTGATCTGTAGCTACTCACACTGAAGTTGCATAGCAACTTTCACCAAAATACCTTGAAGCAGAGCTGAGAAAGTGCAGAAAAAATACAGAGTGAACGGAATATGACAGACGGTTGGGGAGGAAACCTATAGTCTTCCCCAATTTTCACCGGCTAGGGGACTAATTAGCAGAGCTGTGTCCCAAAAGGTAGATGGCAATACAATTCATGTCATTATATACAAGTAACTGAGGGCCTATCTGATATGAAACATTCCAACACTAATAATGTGATTTTCAAATTCAATGCTTGTTTCCTTGAGAGTTGTCTGTGATGTCCATACGATATACTTACATATATATCATCATATAGATAATCAACACTGACATGTTCTGAATCCTTCACATGAAATATTATCCACACATTATTCACACATCTCACAAGAGCTAGGAGTACTTATGGGCGGCCATTTTAGGATAAAATACAGACACTACTTAAGTGGAAAAAAAGCCAAATGGCCATTATGTTCTTTTGACACTTAAGTGCAAAAGATTTACACTTAAGTGTCAAAAAAATTATTTGCACTTAAGTGCAAAAAAATAAAGCGGTTTCCAACAAGAAATTCACCTACCGAAGTAATTTTTTCGACTGGTCCAAAATGAAGGACAATGATTGGTCGACCAATGGGCGAAGTTCTATCAATTTCGTATCGACCAATCAAATCATGCATACTGTTGCAGTGTGCCCTAGCGATACGTAAACAATATGGCGGCTTCTTAATCTTGTAACCGAGCCACTCGTCAGCTGAAAGGCCGTAAGGCCGTAATAGCGGACGTAAAACCCATAAATAAATAAATTATAACGGACAAATGTCGCCCGAGACACGAATTTTATGGAGGTGTCCACAGTTGTAACAAATGCTCGGCAATTAATATAAAGAAAGAATGTAAACAATTTTATCGAAATTAGCTGTAGTGATGAGGGAAGTAACCCGTACATATAGAAGTGAAACAATTATAAAAAAAAGCTTTGTTGATTTTAAATGGTACAATCGATCAATGTGAAATATAAACCATAATAGAAGGTTTTTTACAGTAGACCTTCTTTGACCACGTCTTCCAGTATATGTTTGGTAACAAGTTATGGTAATATTACATAGTACTGTCTTTACCACGCAAATATCTATGAATTTACTTACTTTTTGTGGAAATAAATGCAACTGCATTTGACTTGAATGCAAAGCTGAAAACCAGAGCTTGAAACTGTGCTGGTTGAATTATTATGTCACACCCCAAGTATTGATTAAAGAAATATTCCTATTTTGCAAAGAGTATCACATGTCATTGCGAATATCGACATTTCCGGGAGTGTAGCATAATAAATGGGATTAACTGTAACATTTATGACCAAAATAATGTAAACAGTGAAGGAATAAGGACACTTCACATGCTTTTACAGATTAATTTAGACATATTTACAATTACAGGAAATTTTTAGTAAAAAAATATAAAGTAAAAGCCTCCTCCCCCCGCCCAGGACTGATAATGTAAATGGATGATAATCTAGGGATAAATTTATAGTTTTTTGCACTTAAGTGTAAAAAAAAGGTTTTTTGCACTTAAGTGAAAAAAAAAGTAGTGTTAAAAAAAAGTTTTTTGCACTTAAGTGTAAAAAAAAGTTTTTTGCACTTAAGTGTAAAAAAAAGTTTTTTGCATTTAAGTGTAAAAAAAAGTAGTGTAAAAAAAAGTTTTTTGCATTTAAGTGTAAAAAAAAGTAGTGTAAAAAACAAGTTTTTTGCACTTAAGTGTAAAAAAAAGTTTTTTGCACTTAAGTGAAAAAAAAGTTTTTTGCACTTAAGTGTAAAAAAAAGTTTTTTGCACTCAAGTGAGAAAACAAGTTTTTTGCACTTAAGTGTAAAAAAAGTAGTGTAAAAAAAAGTTTTTTTGCACTTAAGAGTAAAAAAAAAGTTTTTTGCACTTAAGTGTAAAAAAAAGTTTTTGCACTCAAGTGAAAAAAAAAGTTTTTTGTACTTAAGGTTTCCTTAAGGAAAATAATGATAACAAATGTGTTTTAGAAAAGAAAATATCAAAATCTCTATTTGTTGGGTAATTCCCAAAATGCAAGTTACATATATATAAAAAAAATCATAACTGTCAAAGTTAGTATTTAAATTTAATTTCCAATCTTGTCCACTATTATGAAATGTTATATTTATTCATACTAGTGTTAGATGTTGTACTCATCCAACTAAGAGGAAATGACATCTCGGTGACATTATCCCCAGCTACATGTTCCAGAGATTTCCGACACTGCAGGTGGACCTACATCACGCTGGAATTCAGGAGGTGTACTTTTCAGAGATTGTGCGACGTGGTAACTCTGACAAGTCCCCCGGCCTGACAACGACCTCTTTTGAGAAACAACGGAAGAAGATAAATGAACAACTGCTTACTAGAGGACTTTGACTGTGACCAAGTGCATTTCAACAACTCAGGACTCAGGACCAAGTTCCATGCTTTGAGACGACCAGTTTTTGTATAATTGATTGAAATTGATAAACATCTTTAATATGTCATGTTATGCTTTGTAATTTACAATATGTTTCAAGCGATTAATCTTAAAAATCATAACTATTAACTAGAATCATTTCATGATAATCATATTTTATTTTATATTTTATTATTCAATCAACTTTATTGTTGCGAGTTAGAAATGTAAACATTATGATTGATGTTGTTTCCATTATCATTATTTTTGTCTGTGTCATATTAATATTTTGATTTCAGATCTATCTGCTTGTGTATATAATATAATAATATAAATATCCGATTCCTTTTAAATGTTTAATTCCTTTAAATGTTTTGTGTACTACTTTATTGTATATAAAACTATATATCTGCCATTGATAACAATATATAACACAATAAATCATGATTGGTTTTCAAAGTTGCAGTATATGGACTGTATTAATATCTTTGTTTTTTTTATAAATTAAAAGTGTTAAATAGTGTCCAATCTGGTTTTGTTCATTTTGTAAATGTAAGGGTTATATATATGCCTTTAAAATGTATTTTTGGTAAAAAAAAGAAGGTATTTCAATATGTAATAGAATCAAAACACTGCGAAATAACACAATTTATAAGCGATAAACACCTTAATACCCATTCTGGTCCAGTTTCATGTCTCTGAGGACTTTGTAAGAGTTACTTCCCTTGAATTGACCTGAAATTACGATAGACAAAAAATACCGAAATTCGTACAAAATACACATTTTTGTTTAATGAAACTTTACTATATCATGTATAATACACATACAATTTGAAAAATCCTTTGATTTTGCACAAACAACTCTTGAATTTTACTATGGCGTGCAGAAACACGTATGTAGTATGTAGTGCAAAGCGCTTCATCCTGGCTACGCAAATAAGACCGACTTTTTTACAAAGTGTACATTTTTTTAATGAAACTTCATCAGAACCTGTAAAAGAGGTAGACCAACGCAAAAAAAACAAGTTATTTTGTGTATATATCGTTAACATTTTGCTATGGCGTGCGAAAACCCCTATGGCGTACATTTTCCTATGGCGTACATGTATTTAAGGGTCACCCGACATGCGCAGACAAGGGATAACATTTGTGTTGTTTAGTGCTAAAGAGTTCTAGTATTACTGGAACGATCCATTTTGAAGAGAGGGATACGAAGAATTTTTTTGTACTTATGTGCGCAGGTACATAATGTAAAAAGATTACTACATAATGGCAAAAGAGTTTTTTTTGCATTATGTGGTTTTTGCACTTAAGTGAAAAAGTTTTTGCCATTATGTAATTTTTTGCCATTATGTTATTTTTTTTGCACTTAAGTGCAAAAGTTTTTGCACTTAAGTAGTGTCTGTATTTTATCCTAAAACGGCCGCCCATAAACATGTGCATGCCATTAAGCAGTCATCCCATGTTGATAATGTTAACAAATTTAGAATGAATTTCAAAACAAATAAAACAAATGGTAGTCATAAATGTGATTTCCCTATAACTATAGTAAAGTTTATCCCCTCCCATGGGGCAAACGCGAGACCCCTGGGTCATGAAATTCACAATTTTGGTAAAGTGCCTTAAGACCCTTCCATCTATGAAGAGCATTTGATTCTACCATATCTGAGAATAGAGAAGAAGATTTTTGAAGTTTTAGTCAATCTGACCCTTTTTGGCCCCACCCATCAGCCCCTGGGGGTCAACCAGGGCCAACATGTACATACCATCAAACTGTCATCCTATGCTGATAATTTAAACCAAGTTAGAATGAATTCCAATATAAATCCAACAAATAATAGTCATAAATGTGATTTCCCTATAACTATAGTAAAGTTTATCCCCTCCCATGGGGCAAACGCGAGACCCCTGGGTCATGAAATTCACAATTTTGGTAAAGTGCCTTAAGACCCTTCCATCTATGAAGAGCATTTGATTCTACCATATCTGAGAATAGAGAAGAAGATTTTTGAAGTTTTAGTCAATCTGACCCTTTTTGGCCCCACCCATCAGCCCCTGGGGGTCAACCAGGGCCAACATGTACATACCATCAAACTGTCATCCTATGCTGATAATTTAAACCAAGTTAGAATGAATTCCAATATAAATCCAACAAATAATAGTCAAAAATGTGATTTCCCTATATAAACTATAGTAAAGTTTACCCCTCCCCTGGGGCAAACGTGAAACCCCAGGGTCATGAAATTCACAATTTTGGTAAAGTGCCTTAAGACCCTCCCATCTATGAAGAGTATTTGATTCTACCATATCTGAGAATAGAGAAGAAGATTTTTGAAGTTTTAGTCAATTTGACCATTTTTGGCCCCGCCCATCAGCCCCTGGGGGTCAACCAGGGCCAACATGTACATACCATCAAACTGTCATCCTATGCTGATAATTTAAACCAAGTTAGAATAAATTCCAATAGAAATCCAACCAATACTAGTCAAAAATGTGATTTCCCTATATAAACTATAGTAAAGTTTACCCCCTCCCCAGGGGCAAACGCGAGACCCCAGGGTCATGAAATTCACAATTTTGGTAAAGCACCTTAAGACCCTTCCATCTATGAAGAGTATTTGATTCTACCTTATCTGAGAGTAGAGAAGAAGATTTTTGAAGTTTTTGTTAATTTGACCCTTTTTGGCCCCACCCCTCAGGCCCCTGGGGTTCTGGGACCATATAATTCACAATTTTGGTTGACCTTCAGCCATAGAAGCTCCCTGCCAAATTTCATTGAATTTGTTTCAGTGGTTTTGGAGAAGAAGTTGAAAATGTAAATTGTTTACGGACGCACGACAGACGACGGACGACGACGAACAACAGGCGATTAGAATAGGTCACTTGAGACTTTGTCTCAGGTGACCTAAAAATGCAAATATTTTAACCTCTGATAGAAAACTGTGGTCGTGCTGTCAGACGAGACATATACATATAGTTTTGACAAACAAGACACCAGTACATCAGTCATGGATCATAATCATTAAGATTCTTTTCAAATAAACAAATAATATTCTTATTTAATAAAATCCTCATGAAAAACGGCAATGCTAAGTTTGTTACAACTTGCCTTCAATTCCTGTTTATAAGTCCTGCGTATTCTAGGGACATACAAATACATATGAAACTGTGAACGGTCGCTGGTTTAGTTACATTAGACATAACCGCCATTTTGGCCAATTTGTGATGATCACGTAATTAGTCACGTGACAGCTGAAGTTATCCTGTGGAATGTTTGGCTGCAAAGCTATATATAGAATTGTAGACATTTGACTGCAAAGCTATATATAGAATTGTAGACATTTGACTATGTAAACACCGTTAGTTTTAGGCTTATATGAAATATTCCTGTATATGAACTTAGAATGAACATACAAGTCTAAGACATGTGGATAGTTTCTCTGTGGACGCATGTACATGTAAATTTCCATAACGATAATACTGAAGCCAAAGGCATCCTGACATTATAAACAATACAGAATAAAGAAACTTTGATTACCCCATCACAACTAAATTTGGTCAAAATTATTTTAGTTGTTTCAGAAGTTGGAAATATTACATGCAGACGATAAAAACGATCAAAATAGACATTTCATGGTGACCAAAATCAAAGTTGGCCATCCGTCAGCCATTTTGTTTTTTTCTCAAATGGACTATGCACAACACTAGGGATCAAGAAAAACCTACATACAATCAGGGTTTGCGTTGAAGCCATCCCCATAGCCTTTTGAAGTATAGAAAATTGAAAGGACCCCATTTTTTCTGGAAACTCCATTCAAATTATTCGCAGGGACCCAATTTTATCTGAAAAGGACCCCATTTATGAAATGCCCAGTGCAAACCCTGTACAATATAAGAGAGAATGACATGTACGCAGCACTTCTCAAGAAATAGTGCTAACTGTATCCTAGTGTTATGGTTGTTTATAAATCAGAAATAGTGATAAAACAATCACTGTCAAATTCAAAAATATATTGTTGTCAACCATGGTATCCCTGTTTAATCCCAAAATAGACTTGCACAGCAAAAGACTGAGGTAAAGCTACATGTGTACATATGATAACTGAGAATAATCCATCCTGTATTTAAAAAAAAAATTTTTTTTTACCTATAACAAAAATTGTCCAAGGTCAGATGGACGAACAAAACCGATTAACAGACCATAAATGCACATATTTAAGGGCGAATTAAATGGCCTACCATCTGACCATGCATATGTACAATTACTGCATGACATACCTTTGTCAATTCACGGGTTGAATGTGACAGTCTGTAGTTTTCTTTGTGGGTTTTGACATCATGCCCTAGATGCGTTGCAAGCATTTCTAGCTCCGGATCAGTCATATCCAGGATCTAAAGTCAAAGAAATATCCAAATCAATTTTTCACTCTGATCCATAACTGGAGAACATTTTGCCTATTTCATTAATATGTTGTCCTGGAATAGTTACTGTGACATTGACATCACAAGTTAACACAATGAAACTCAAAACTTCTTGAGGTAAACATTATTATGGTCCTTATATAAGAGTGTATTCCCAAGAAATAATTCAGCTGCTAGACCCCTTATACACAGACGGATGGAGAGGAAAACTATAGTCCCCTGGTTTCATCATCAATAAAATGTTAAATAAACAACTAGAAATTTGTTTGTAAAACATGGATACCCCATTTCCGGCTATGTCAGCAATAAGCATTTCTCTAGGTCAAGTCAAACCAGAACAAACCTGAACGTAGAAACTATACCAATATCCTGGGGTCAAGGTAATCAAAAACTTGTTTAATCAACACTACTCATTGAAATGTATCAGTATGTGAAATTATATGGCCCTATACCCTGCCCTCCAAAAGTTCTGTGACACATTATATTATCCTATATAACAAAAATTAAACCCATAAAATAATTAAACCTGTTGCAATTTCTTGGAGATAATTCATTTGTCAGTGATGATTGCAAATATTTTCAAAAATATTCCACCTCATGATATTAAATTTGTACCATAACAAATTACATTTCATTGATAAATACAATCCCTCCAAAAAAAACTGTTTTAGTTTCCTTTTTCCAAATCTCTGAAAACATATTTCATTAACATTCATTTTGAGCATTCTAAATAACCAATACACATTGTCGATAGACTAGTTTATAACTGCTTTAACTGAATTTAAAAATATTTTGTCTGAAAAGTGTAATGGAACTTTTGGAGGGCAGTATATATAGGTCTTATAGTTAGGCCAGAACTGACCTAAAAATTACCCAGACAGACCTACGTACGTCCTAAACTGGTTGATGTGGCCTTACTTATTATAATAAGTTTGATTTACTCGACTATACAGACATGTACAATCATTTGCTTATTAAATTACCTTTGGTTCAAAATAGTTGGCCACTGCAGTTCTGTGTCGCTCAAAATAGTTGGCCACTGCAGTTCTGTATCGCCACATGTAAACTTCAACACAGTCAATAACTGTACCTGTATATATTACCAGCTGTCATGATAACTACCAAACACGCAAGTCATCTTCCAACAATATATCCATAATGAACATAATATATATTAAAGTAAGTAATTCTAGATGTTCTTCACATAGTAGTAAAGCATCTAATCTTAACGTTTTTAGGCTATAGCTAAACAAAATCAATTTAAAATAACAAACCTAAGAGACTGTGGCTATATATTTTCTAAGTGATGTTGAGCTGATTCTATCAGGATGTTGAAGGTTGGGGCAACTGTCAACAATTTCTCTGAGCTCGGTGTTGCCCGTCAGCGGAGTCTCTGAGCAAACCCTAGCGAATATGTATTCGTTGATGGATCTGATCCCGACTTTATCTCTCAGGCTGTTAAGGAGGTCAATGGCATCCTTGCTGTCTGGTGGCAGCAGGACATATGCGTCCACATTTTTCCGTGACTTCCCTGCTGAAATGACCATGTCCATTCTACAAAATACAAATACAAAGAAAACAATTAATGAACACAAATGATGACCCAATTTAATCATTTATTGGAACCCAACTACCCAGTCTCCTGGGAGACAGGACTTAAAATCATATAATCATGTAGCTGTCAATTGACATCTTCTGAAAGTACCAAATTAAAGTATTGCATACATCAGTGCACATCCTTCAGCACTTTTGTGGGAGTGAAAATCCCCAGTAATCCTGTAAAAAAAAAAATTTAAACGATAGCATTAGGATATGAATCTCTAACCAAATTACCAATGTGTGGATATGACAGAAACCTTTCTGTCTAAATCCAGAATGAGGCTCTGTGAACACAATGTTGAGATTTACTTTATTATACGGTTTCTCCCCAGGATTTTGGGGTTACAAAAAAACATAGTCAAGTTGCAATTAATACAATGTAATAAATTATTATTCAAAGTGTAGGCACAGTAATTAACAAAATGGCAAGACACAGGCTTGTGGTAACTTGTTACCAGTAATCACAAACTAAGATTATCCAGACATTGCTATAAAGAGAACCTAGATTTATATATAAATATGTACACTGTTTGTAAAGTAGAAACTAACATACTGGTGTTATGTCCAGATATGAATGTTTTCATTTAAATTTTTAATTTATTGAATATAATATAGTCATTACGACAAGACTTGTATATATATCAACATACCTGCTGGCTAATACTTTGTCCGCATGTGATAATGCCAGGTCAAATTCACCACGCTGATCCTCATGCCAGTTGGGCCTCTTCTCGTAGTCCTGAACTTTCAAGTCTTTGACTTCAGCCCGCCTTCGCTTGTTAAACAGGATCAACCTGCACATGGTAAATTTGGCAAGTTTTGTCCAATCACAAGGTGTCGGGCATTTCTGCAGTGCTGTGGATGTTTCTCTTATGTTGCACATAATGAATTCTGTGAGCGTTTTCAGATCTTCTGTCAAAGGAATGGTCTGTACCTTCTGTCTGTGTAATGCGTTTTTTCGTTTTACACAGACTGAGTTCACTCTGTAGTTCCACTCGGCTTCAAACAACTTTTGAAAGCCTGTCGCTTTCTGGCATCTACCACTCTCATCCGATTCTCCACATCTTAAAGCATCTCCAATTTTTACTTGTATGATATGATCCAGAATATTTCCCATAAACCTGCCCAAAGAGACAGCAGGATTTTCTGTGTCTATAGACATCAATTTGGTTGATGCGACAACAAGATCAAAATACTCTGGTGAAATGAGTGTGTCCAGACTGATAATTGAAGCAAGGTTGTCTTTTCTACATTGTAAAATCAATCTTCCTAATGTCCGGCAACACTGTGAGACCCTGTGGATATCATTAATTTTCTGGTCACTTTCAGAACCAAGGCCTTCCACACGCAATGCTGCATATTTTCTTATCAGCTTGTCATGTATAACAATGTCTTTGACTTCATCGTTATGCATTCTATCCAACATTTTTGTCACAAATTGATCAGAGTCCTTCATTAATGCACTATGCAATAGATGGCGTCCACGACGTACAGCATTGTTTGAGTTTGGATCACTGTCACTTTCTATGTATTTGTTCTCATTTACTCCAACTGATTTCTCATAAAACTTTCTAACAGTGCAGGTTCGATGATGCCACCAGAGTGTACTTTTGAGGATAAATTTTCTACAATATTCACATGGCAAATAATCACCTGATTGAAATGTGTTCCTCCTTGTTGTTTCTCTTCTCCCCATTACAAGAAATCCTTCCTTCTTTTGTAGAACTGTAATATTGTGTTTGAAGTTGCCTTCGTTGGCAAGCATTTCCAACTTAATTGTACGCTCTTCTGATCTTTTCGGTAGTAGCCATATTTTGCTGACTGTTGGTTCCAGCTTATGAGCATTCAAAAGGTGACGTGAAATTTTGCTTTTGATCATTTTTCCACAGAATGTGCAACAATTCTGTTTATCATACACTTGCTTACATCCTTCTTTCTTTTGGCTTTTTGGCAACAGTCCAAATATTGGTGTACCACACTTGTCATTGGTGTACTTAGTACTCTCATTTGTATTGTTTCCTCCTGATGTAATGTCTGTGTCAATGTTGAAATGAGGTCCAAGTTCTCCAGGAACATACTCATTGACGATAACATCAGACATTTCACTGTCTGAAACGTGGTCATCAAATTCCTTTTCTGCACAGTTTCTCTTCGCAATATTGTGATCAACAAAAGCCTCTGTAATGGCCTTTCTTTTCCTTATTTTTATTTCATCAAAGTCACCGTCATCATTAGATGTGACATGTTCAATTTCGCTTTCAGTACACTGGAAATTAGGATCACGGTTGCTATCATCTGAACACTCGATATTAGGATCATCGGTACTGTCATCTTCTGAATACTCTTCCTCCAGGCCTAGGTTCATCTCTAAAACTAGAAAATTTCAATACAATGTTATATGCTATTACATGTTCATGTAGGTAATATTTGTATGGGGAAAGGCAAATACCACCCATAAATTCCCATTCTGGAATATAAATGTTTATTTTTTTTTTATATTCTCAAACACGTTTTACACTTACAGATATTGTGGGGGCATTTTGTGTCACAAGATATTCTGAAAGGATCTTGGTATCCACCATCATTAATCATAGAGTAATATCAATCATTCAATGACAGGGACAGACTATTTCACGATAGATATACAGTGGAACCTCTATAAACCGAACATGCATGGGACATGACTATTTGTTCGGTTTACAGAGGGTTCAGTTTGGAGAAGTTGATCGAAAAATGACCGGTCGAATTCCAGATATAATTGGTCGGACAATGTTTTATTAGAATGCACCCGATTACAAACCGGCACATACATACGTAGACAATCTGGTTTGTCTGAATAATATGCATATTATGAAAGTTAATCAATGTATATATTGCATAATATATAAGAAAGGCAAATGACTATAACTTTAGTTTTAAACAGTATTTCCACATGCACAACAACACTTTATGATAGACCTACATTTTGTTACATCCAGTGAAGCTTCGTCATGTGGATGGGGCAGATAGTCCGGAAGGGAATATTTTACACATCGAATAATATTAAAGGGTGTGAAGATGCTTTGTTTCAATATCAATTACAATTGATCAGTTGATACTGGTCATATTACCGACATCGCTGTTGTCTAAAAAAACACATCACGGGCTTCATTTACGAAACAACCCCCTTTGGGCCTCATTTAAATTAGTTCTACTTGCATTGAGAAGATAAACGAACCGATGCACTTTAATGAAGTGTGTCATTGTTTCATAATTGTCGTGGGGATTATACACTAGGCCTTCCGTCATAATGCCCCCTTGGGGTATATATTGGATACCTGTACAAATCACCTACATAAGTCCCGAGACAATAAGGCTTCACACAATACCCGTCACAGTCGTTGTTTCACGGTTGACTGACATGACTACGTGTCATAATCACTCAGGTAAGGCCGGTTTTCAGAAGTATTTTTTGGTATATTTTAACAGGAACCGGACACAAAATCGGTCCGGTGTTTGGAATTCAGAAGGATCGGTATTTGGAAATTTTTTAATACTATAATAAAGAAAGACCAATTCCGTACAATGACAATTCGTTCGGTATTCAGAGGTGTTCGGTTTTTAGAAGGTTCGGTTTTCGGAAGTTGCACTGTATAGGGACATACCACTTCAAAAATGGCATTGAAAACAATATTTTTGTCAGTTATTACTTATTATATTTAAAAGCATGGAGAAGTTTAGAAATTCATCATCAAATATTTCAATATTAATATGTACCTGGATGGCATTTGTCGTTGTGGATCTGTAGCGAGCTCTGACGTCTGTATGTTAGATCACATAAATGGCAGGTGAAGCCTGAAGTTGAATTTAACAGTATGTAATACATGTATACATAGAGCAGATCTTACAGATGTTTAAATACGCCTATTTGCTTAAACTTGAAAGTCAAATGTCAGAAAGTCTTGTGACATGCAAACGTAAAATTTTGCGATAAAATTCCCAAAATAAAATGAACACAGGCCTAAGAACCAGAATGGCCTAACTATCATTTGCATTCATGAGTGAGACAGATTGTTAATATTCTGTACAGATTCTATAACATGCTTTGCACTTGTCAAGAATGTAAACTTATTCTGTAAATTTGGTGGAATATCATTAATATCAGATTTCAAAGACTAAAAATAGCATAAATGCACATACAGGAACAAATTTTACCTGTTGTGGTAACTTTAACTGCTGGATCTGATTTCATTCTTCTTCTATTTCCTGCAAATAAATAAAGTATACATAGATAAACATGTATGTCTATCAATACAGAATTCTGTGATCTAGCAAGATCAGATAAACAGCCTTCATACTTTTTTTATAATCAACACTGGCAGATGTCACAACCTTGACCTTGAAATAAGGTTCATCTTTCTAAATGTGATGTTGAGCCATTGTAGTCAGTCTGTGCAAGATCACATAAAGAACAACTAAATGTTTTTTTAATCTTTTTTTAAGGTAAACAGACTTTTTGACTTAGTGAGCAAATGTGGTAAGCAAGATCAGATAAAGAGACTTTGAACTATAGTCCAACCCAATTATGACAAATTTCTGGGGACCCCTCAAATGTTTTCGTACTATACGGGTTTCGAATTATGTGGGGTCCTATTTCAAATGTGCCACACCACGTATGCAGGAACAGCACATGTACACTTCGTACATGGTTGTATACACATGTTTCATGTTACACTTTTCTCACTAAAAATAAACAAAATTGGATGTTAATTTAATTAATTTAATATAAAAAATATAATATTCAAAACTTTGTACATTGTAAGTGCGTGGCGTTCAGTCTTTAGTTATTTACAGTTGGCCTACCAATGCACAATGGGCCTACAACGGCAACATAATGTCATATCACGATCGCGCTAATCACGTTTTGCAGCTGCGAAATAATCACTGACCAGTGTTTGTTTGACTCTTTCAGAGCTGACCTTACTTACAAATATATCCAGGTATAAGAGATTTTTGAAAACACAATCTTGAACGTCATTTTGATTTTGAATGAATGATTTCAACTTGTCAAGGCATTCGCGGGCCGCGCGATCTGTATCGCATGTGTTTCCGGGTCAGTACCATCATCATCTCTCTCGTGGAGCTCTAATCCTCAGGAATCTCGAGCTAATACCAAGGTATTCCTCAGCCATGATAACTTAAGCAAGGGAAGTCATGATTCTAATTACGGGGTGTTGTCATCCGGGTCCTACAGTTGTATACACTTTCTAAACAGCGCGTGGGTCGGTCCGAGACAAAGGTCATGAAAACTTACCTGTGTCACGTTTGGCTGGCTCTGACTTTGACACTTCGTATTATGTGGGTTTAAAACAACACAAACAGTGGTCAAGGGACCCTGGCATGTCTGTGTATTACCAGGGTTTTCGTCGTAACCGATTCGTATTAAGTGGGTAAACAATATAAGCACATTGTGCACAGTTTGCGGGGGATTTGATTTTCATTCAATTCGTATAAAGCGAGTTTTTGTATTATCAGAGTTTGTATTAAGTGGGTTGGACTATATTACATTGTCATAATTATGAGACAGACAGGAACAAAAGCATATTTTCCCTCCTCTATATATGCTAAAGAATTCTTTGTTATAAGTGACAAGAATTTTACATACGTGAGGCAAACATGGAAGCCTGGAATATCACATCTGTAGGATCCTGAACAGTCTCTGACGTCTCATCTGTGGAAGCTTGGACTGTCACATCAGTGGGAGCTTGGACTGTCACATCAGTGGGAGCTTGACCTGTCTTATCTGTGGGAGCTTGACCTGTCACATCTGTGGGAGCTTGACCTATCTCATCTGTGGCAGCTTGACCTGTCACATCTGTGGGAGCTTGACCTGTCACATCTGTGGGAGCTTGACCTGTCACATCTGTGGGAGCTTGACCTATCTTATCTGTGGGAGCTTGACCTGTCATATCTGTAGGATCCTGCACAGTCTCTGACGTCTCATCTGTGGGAGATTGACCTGTCACATATGTGGGAACTTGTCCTATCTCATCTGTGGAAGCTTGACCTGTCACATCTGTGGGAGCTTGACCTGTCTCATATGTGGGAGCTTGGGCCATCTCATCTGTGGAAGCTTGAACTGTCACATCTGTGGGAGCTTGACCTGTCACATCTGTGGGAGCTTGACCTATCTTATCTGTGGGAGCTTGACCTGTCATATCTGTAGGATCCTGCACAGTCTCTGATGTCTCATCTGTGGAAGCTTGACATGTCTCATCTGTGGGAGCTTGACCTATCTCATCTGTGGGAGCTTGACCTGTCTCATATGTGGGAGCTTGGGCAATCACATCTGTGGGAGTACCAGCCTTGCCATCGTCACCTACAACAAATGAATTCAGTAATTGTAGTAAGCTCGAGCAAGATCAGATAAAGAGGCTTTGAACTATTGCCCATACTGTAAACGTACTTATTTTAGCATATAATGCCAAATATAAATAGCTAAGTGCATTGATGAATTGGTGCACCCAAAATATATGCATTTGAGAACAACATACAGAAACAATTAGCGCCATGTTTTAAGTGCGAAATGCGCTAAAATATGTATGTTTACACTAGTACACTGTCATATGAGACAGACAGGTAAAAGCATATTTTTCCTCTGCTCTCTCTCTCTTTATATATACATGCTAAGGGAATACAATTATTTTTTCTTAGTGTCAAAAATTTTACATACGTGAGGCAAACATGGAAGCCTGGAATATCACATCTGTAGGATCCTGAACAGTCTCTGACGTCTCATCTGTGGAAGCTTGGACTGTCACATCAGTGGGAGCTTGGACCTTCACATCAGTGGGAGCTTGGACCTTCACATCTGTGGGAGCTTGGACCGTCATACCTTTTGTAGCTTGAATTGTTTCATATGTGAAAGCTTGAATTGTTTCATCTGTGAAAGCCTGAATTGTTTCATCTGTGAAAGCTTGAATTGTTTCATCTGTGGGAGCTTGACCTGTCACATCTATGGGAGCTTGACCTGTCACATCTGTGGAGGCTTGACCTGTCACATCTGTGGAGGCTTGAACTGTCACATCTGTGGGAGCTTGACATGTCACATCTATGGGAGCTTGACCTGTCGCATATGTGGGGACTTGACCTGTCACATTTGTTTGGACTTGAACTGTCACATCAGTGGGAGCTTGGACTTGAACTGTCTCATCAGTGGGAGCTTGGACTTGAACTGTCACATCAGTGGGAGCTTGGACTGTCACATCTGTGGGAGCTTGGACTGTCACATCTGTGGGAGCTTGACCTGTCTCATCTGTGGGAGTTTGACCTGTCACATCTGTGGGCACTTGACCTGTCACATCTGTGGGAGCTTGACCTGTCACATCTGTGGGAGCTTGACCTGTCTCATCTGAGGGAGTTTGACCTGTCTCATCTGTGGGCACTTGACCTGTCACATCTGTGGGAGCTTGACCTGTCACATCTGTGGGAGCTTGACCTGTCACATCTATGGGAGATTGACCTGTCACATCTGTGGAGGCTTGACCTGTCACATCTGTGGGAGCTTGACATGTTACATCTGTGGAGGCTTGAACTGTCACATCTGTGGGAGCTTGACCTGTCACATTTGTGGAGGCTTGACCTGTCACATCTGTGGGAGCTTGACCTGTCACATCTATGGGAGCTTGACATGTCACATCTATGGGAGCTTGACCTGTCACATATGTGGGGACTTGACCTGTCACATTTGTTTGGACTTGAACTGTCACATCAGTGGGAGCTTGGACTCGAACTGTCACATCAGTGGGAGCTTGGACTTGAACTGTCACATCAGTGGGAGCTTGGACTGTCACATCTGTGGGAGCTTGGACTGTCACATCTGTGGGAGCTTGACCTGTCTCATCTGTGGGAGCTTGACCTATCTCATCTGTGGGAGCTTGACCTGTCTCATCTGTGGGCACTTGACCTGTCACATCTGTGGGAGCTTGGACTGTCACATCTGTGGAGGCTTGACCTGTCACATCTGTGGGAGCTTGACCTGTCACATCTGTGGGAGCTTGACCTGTCACATCTGTGGGAGCTTGACCTATTTCATCTGTGGGAGCTTGACCTGTCTCATCTGTGGAGGCTTGAACTGTCACATCTGTGGAGGCTTGACCTGTCTCATCTGTGGGAGCTTGACCTGTCTCATCTGTGGGAGCTTGACCTGTCACATCTGTGGGAGCTTGACCTGTCACATCTGTGGGAGCTTGACCTATCTCATCTGTGGGAGCTTGACCTGTCTCATCTGTGGAGGCTTGAACTGTCACATCTGTGGAGGCTTGACCTGTCACATCTGTGGGAGCTTGACCTATCTCATCTGTGGGAGCTTGACCTATCTCATCTGTGGAGGCTTGAACTGTCACATCTGTGGGAGCTTGACCTATCTCATCTGTGGGAGCTTGACCTGTCTCATCTGTGGGAGCTTGACCTGTCACATCTGTGGGAGCTTGAACTGTCACATCTGTTGTGGTATGAGCATTGTCATCATCACCTACAACAAATCAATTCAGTTTCTAAATCTTGTGCAATATCTGTTAATTTGAGGTGCACAATGACTGATATGACTACTGCCCAACACAATAAATACCCTGGGACTGTAAGAATAAAATCAATATATATCTATTTTGATATATTTTTGTTCAATCAATGAATGTATCACTAATTAAGAGAATATCTGAATGTGGCACATTTTAACAACTTTAAAACTCTTATGAACGCTCGTCATTCTGAATGGTCATGCACTGCAACTGCATGATTATCTTTGTTACAACCACAAGTCAGAAAACTTTAACAAAATTTGATACTTTTTTTTATTCTAATGAAATTTCACTTGAAATTTGAACATTTAATTTTGCTTTATATTATATTTCGGTGTTCATTGAGATGTGAACTAAGTCATGTCTTCTTATTCAGATAATACTACATCTTTGTACATTGCTTAAAACTGAACATGCAAAGTCTGAAACAAATTTACAAGATTTTTGCTTTAAATCATGCAACAAAGGTTTGATACTTGTAAAATTGTGGCATTCAAGATCTTTGCTGTTAAGTTTTACAGACAAAATTAGAAAAACTACATTTCATATGATAGTTCTAGGCCAAATTAAAGGGCTTTTCAAGGTTGAGCAAATCATGAAAGGGCATAGAGATGACTTGTACATTGATCAAATATGTTGTAAATTTGGGCTTAACATAACTGACAGATTAAAACAAATAAAAATGAAATAAAAACAATGTAACAAGAACAATAAGTCAAACCTGCCTTAATCACCTCTCTATAAAAGTCACTTTGTTCTGTCAATGACAGATTGACTACAAAGACCATTATACAGATAAGTTTGACAAATGATAACATTTCATAAATAAATAAAGACTGTGTAAATTAAAGCAATTGTCAATTCAAATCTCTATTTATAGTCTTAGCAAGTACGGTTTACAAAACGTCAATAGCATCATATACCAAAGCGGAGCACACTAAATATGCAAGTACATGTACTGGGAAGTGGGTAAGTGGCGAAGACTGGGTGGCCTTATGGTGCTGACGAAACATACCAAAGTTCGGGTCTGTTTCAGTATCCTGAGTCTTGACTGAACAGATGTCAGCTATTTACAGTCAAACCTGCCTTAGCAACCACCTGAATTAAACAACTTCCTTTCATATGCGACCGTATTTTCCCTCCCAACGTTATTTACTATACTAGTGACCTGAATTAAGGGACTACCTGTCAGACGCGACTAACGACCATCATATCTGTGTCCCAAACGATGAAGAGCAACTTTTTTCAGCGACTTTTTTCAGTGACTTTCTGAGTTTAAAAATGGCAGCAGAAGCCATAATCAAAAAGAAACCGGACGAACTTGTCCGCTTTTGGCGATTAAAAAACACTTCAGAAATGCATGAAATGTCTTATTCTGCCTCATAAAATGTATTGAATTCATTATCTTTGCCCGGATAACACCCAAAAGCCAACGAAAGAACTTTACTTCTCAAAAAGGAGATGGGATATGGCCAAAAGACGTCCTAGCCATTCAGACAATTTTCACAAAATATTGATAGATAGAAGTACAAAAATTTGCTTGGGAAGTATGAAAAAGAGTGCATAATCAGTCAACTTACTGTTAAACTGAAATTTATGTTCTTTTTGAGACATTAGGACAGATATTTGCCAGTTGTAAACGTCTCCATCGTGATTAAGGAAATGCATTTATGTGACTAATAATCCATACGGACCAGGAATTAAGGAATTATTATTTTTTTTTTTTGAAATGTATCCTGCACTGGAATTAATCAAATTAGCCATTCAAACTCTTTGATTTGTTTTAGAGGTTTCTTACAGGTTTTATTATATCCACAATCTTAATTGATGACTGAGGAAATCCCTTTTCATATTTGTACTGATACTTGTAGCTGATACATTTTACATATGTGGCAGAATAATCATGAGCTTTCTTTTCGGGTCATTTTTTTTTTATTAACTCCCTTGGAAGGTTACATAGGACAGGTTTGACTGTATATAACTAGAACTAATTACACAACAAAGAATACTGTATGATGCACCTCTCACTAGTTGCTTTATAAGCACTATAAGCAAAACCAAGTCCCCCTTTATATTTTACTTATAATAGAGCAGTAAAAATCTTACAATACACTTAAATACTGATTTCAGTGATTTGTTCTGATAAACTGACAAAAAAGCAAGTAGCAACGTACAGTTCATTAAAACTCTCAACCTTCCCTGAGATATATGATAATGATACATAATATCAATGTAGGCCTATTATATAACAATTTCCTCTTTCTTTGGGTATTAACAACTAGGTGAGATTCACAATGTATAATAGATCTAGATCTATGTACACCAGTTGAACATCATCCAAAAGAGTAGTGTTAATTTGGATTCAGAAACAGTGTCAATCTGACAAAACAACATGCAATATCTGTTTCACCAGTTTTCAGTACCATTTTTTGTTGAGTTACAGAGCTCTAATTAAATTCAAATTTGCGACTGTTTTGGATTCTATGCACTTAATCATGTTATATTAAATTCTGTACTTGAACATTCAGAGACGTATGCTAGGTGAACCATTACAGCATTGTTCAACATAACAATTTCAACAATAAATTGTACACTGAAATAATCAATTTTCTATTGTTAATGCCTAATGTGGTTTTCTTATAGGTTGAGATTTTTTTCCACACCTCTAGGAAAATAATTCCGAAAATGGTGCGGAACATGTGACGTCAATACATCAATTAATTTTGCATATTGATTTGTGAAAAAGAAAATCAGTAAAATTGTACATTAAACATGTTTTAAACTAGAAACTAGTTTCAACAAGAGGCCAATGGCCATGTAGCTGGTGGGATTTTATATCATGTTGATAATACATTTCAGAATGGACAAGATGCAAAAACGTTCTTTATATGAATCATCCAAATCCAACTTTCCCAAATGTATGGAAAATATAAGACAGGTTGTTATTGTTTTTGAGGTTTGAATGATGAAAAATAATATCAAAAAAGTCAGCTTGTATTCATTGATTCACATGCAATGTTGATAAAAATTCTATCTCTAGAACATCTGAATTAGTGATTAATCACTTTGACAATCAATTAGGTTTTGATATATTCATTTATTGAAACAAACATTTCTGTTTACAAACTGCAGCTTTGTAAAACCATTTAATCAATAGAAGTCATTTTTTTATAAAAGCATGAGCAAGAGGTCATACCAAAACTGATACTAGTAATCTAATTCTTTTCCACCTGTCTAAATTCCAAGATTCTGATCATCCCCATCATTGCCATAGTACATGTGTGATGTCTCACTACTACCAATGATTGGGCCATGGACAAGCTCCATGTGTTGAGATAGATATTCTAAATACTGTAAAGTAATCTTAGAGGATCAAATGATCCTTGATATGTTTTGAAGAAAAGGCGCATGGAAGAAGGTGAATGGTTATGTTGTAACCCATCAACGAGAAGTCATGACAGTATGTGTATACTTATACATGTGTGAGAAATTTATACCCAAATCCTAAAGGACATCCATACATGGATCACAGATGGGAATAGGTACAGTATAATACATACACCACATAAATCTTTATTTTCTGTGACATATTAAACATTCAAATTAATATATATATAAGTTTACATCAATAAATCATAGGAATATTATTGAACAATAGGATAGGTTTTTTTTCACATCTAGGTAAGGTAAACACACTTTCAATTAATAGTTATCATGATGGGGGTATCATGTTGCATATTACTGAACAGATCCTCGACCCTCCTCACAACAGCCAGGTTTGGGCTGCTGATCTGTCATATAAATTTGATGCAGAGATTAGATAGCTGGTGGTTTCTCAGCCTTGAAGCCTGTCAGCATCCCACCTGTAGGGCCAAACCCCACATTGTCAAAACTACTAGGTCTAGCAGATGGCAGACCCTAGCCTAAAAAAAAAACAACAACATTGCACTGTGGACACTATTTTTAGCACAGCTCTACACATATATACAAGCATGTTGATGAGGACAAAATCAAAATTAAATCAATTACAGATTAACTGTTTATCACTCAAACCTCAAAACAATAGCGAACTGTCTTTTCCAAACGTGACAAGATTTGGAAAAGATGAGGTCAAACAGACCCTTTGATTTTGAGTTATCCTGCCCACAAGGCCTTAAATTCACCAGACATAAAAGCATAAGCGAGTGGGCTTTGCACACCAGCTAAAGATCAATTATAAGCATTGATGTCAATTATTTTTTAGTTTCATAGAATGGATACCAAGATCCTTTCTGAATATCTTGTGACATGATCATGAAATGCTCCCATAACATGTGTAAGTGTAAAATGTGTGCGAGAATATACAAAAATAAACGTTTATATTCCAGAATGGGAATTTATGGGTGGTATTTGCCTTTTTCCCCATACAAATATTACCTACATGAACATGTAATAGCATATAACATTGTATTGAAATTTTCTAGTTTTAGAGATGAACCTAGGCCTGGAGGAAGCACTGGGAGATACGAATGTACTAGTTTTTTCATATTTTCTACTAATTCTGAAATTTTCACCAATTTTACCAAAAAAGATCTAATTTAACCCAACCCAGTCCATTTTTTCAGCAACGTATCTAATTATGAATTTTCATGGCTAATTTTCGACGGTCAAAGCTAGTTCTGTGAATCATATCCAATTTAACATGACCACCGTCTAATTCTATCGAGCTATCTAGAAATCATGAACTTTACACTATTTATTTCATGACTATCTAAAAGTTTCTTACATCGACGAGATTTTCCCCGACAGTCTAGAAATGTCCGACAGGATCTATTTTTTTCTCCACTGACGCTTATTCTGCTCCTCGAATCTAGTATTGACGGAGCAATCCAGTTTTCGTGAAAATCGCCTAATATTAAACGTCATGACGAATATTGCGAGATTCGCCTCGGGCGGTTCTGTCGCGCGGCAATACCAGCACTGCCAGCCGTAGACTACTTTACCTGGACAGCAGCCATCCGTGACCATCGAGTCCCGCGGCTAGCCTCGACTTGGGAGCGCTCAGCCGTGAAGCGGTCCTACCATAATCACCTATACGGTGTCGGTACCAACTCGAATTAAGTGTTCAAGCTATAAATATGCGATACATACATGATAAGATACATACATAATGTATATCACATGATGTATATCTATATTTCTGATATCACATACGATCCATTCACTTTTTTTGCAGATTGTTCCAGTTAAATTTTCATTAAATGTGCTGCATGTACATCAATATCATAAGACACCTGTAAAAATAAAAGTATTACATTCACAATGCGACGATTACATATTTATTGTTATTCAATTGAGGCAAATTTTGTATCAATAAACGATTAAGTTGCGTACTTACCGTACGTTTAAATCTGTTTTTACCCCAGAATCATATATATATATACTGTTGTAAATTTTAAGCATAGGCAAACGTTAGCCAAGTTCCGTTGTGGTAATTTGAAATTGAAAATAGAGACAGGCCGGTATTCTCGTTCTCCCTTAGCATTACATGAGAGGAAATGTATTTTATGTCAGTCAGGATTAGTAGAAGACGAGCGCCATTTTTTAATTGACTGTGAGTTTTATTCAGATATTAGGCGAATTTTATTTAGTGAAGCAAGCAATTATTGTCCAAACTTTTTAGAATTAAACCCATATGAACAATTTCATTATCTTATGACAAGTGATGATCTTCAGCCTATTTTAGCTTCTTCACTCTATCTGATGTATCGCAGAAGATCCTGTTTTACCTATATTTAACAGAACTTTTTACTATATTGTGTCTCATAAGTCTGGATGTGAATATAATTTTAATGCAACTTGTAAAGGTTTTATGACTTCTACTGTATTTTATATATCTGTAATATTGACACGTGAATAAAATATTTTGTATTGTATTGTATTAATAAAAGAAAGAATATTGTATCGAAAACCTCTTGTCATCCACTTCACAAGGACACCTGGACAGTTGTTGATTACAAGGCCTGGGGCATTTCTAAATTGAACCTGCTGGTTGGCTTCCTGCCTTAGGCGAGAGCACAGGTAAATCCCCGCCCCCTTTTTGGGATGAACTATAAGCTGGTTCTGTATTTAACATGACAAGTATATCAGTCCTACAATATAAGACTTCGAAGGTACAAACGTTATCTTTTACGTTTATTGTTGGGTATCAACATTTTTGTTATTTGCTGAACCTCTAAGTACATCTTCTTTGGAACAGATGCCTGCATCAGAGACCTATATATCAACTATATACGTCCCTGGTTATATATAGAGGAATATTGTAATTACCAATGGGTTAACACTATCCGAGCTCTAATATATACAAGCTTACTAATAAGAAAATTTGAAACTGTATGTATCACATCGATGAGATTAGAGACTTGTGATATACAAGTCTCTGATGAGATATAGAAAAACAACTAAACCATAAATCCTATATAGTGTCTCCGATATTCTATAGATGTTTCTTACTGAATATTGAACTGTTTTTTATTATCCATACATTTATAATGACGCCGAGGGTATAATATGTATGCATTTCATGTAACATGTTGAAACCGACTTCTCTGTGCATATTTTGTTGTGTATAGTGTGACCAGTATAGTCATTATGAATCAAACATGAAATAGAAGATTTGTGAAAAAAAAAGATGTGTTGAACTATCATGTCTTACGTTTGACATAAAGAAAACAACTGTGTTATATAATAAAATCTTTCAATTCAATTCAATTCATTTATTACTTTAAACCTTACGGTTTATCAGTAGTATTATCAGCAAAGCGTCGTCGTTCCAAGCCGATGTTTTTAATTCAATTTGTGAAACACCTGATAATAATAATATGTTTATAATATGTACTTATGGGCCGTATGGCCTAAAGTCAATAAAGAATTTGAAATTTGATAAAACGTTTCGTGTTATTAAAGATATTCTTTCCTTACATATGATCAGTGATGATCCTATATAGCTTTATGGATTCGTACGTGCTAACTTCGGAATAACATATATTGATATCAGAGAATTTGAAATTGTGTTTTACAGCACGTTCTAGATATCGCCTGAATTAGCTGTTTTTGTTTTCACTCTTATCAGTTTCTATGTTTGCAATATGACTACACTATTGTATACTCCACACACCACTCATTCATTCGATATTACCGCTCAGAAATGTCATAACATCTGTATCGTCATTACATTGTATATTGATGCTGTCTATCTTTCGTTAAATTGCATTTTAAAAATAGTGAAGATAAAAAATTGTATGCTGTCATTTTCAGCATGCTTATAAGTCGTAAGGATTGAATTAAATAAACATTTTAAACAAAAACAAGACCGGTCTATAATCCTTTAATTAATTTGATCGCTGTATAGAAATCCAAGGTACCGCTACAAAAACTAAATTGTACGGGTTAATGCCGGGGGCTAAGATCTCGCAGCGGTTGCTATGACTACTCTGTGTGTCAAGCGACCGCGATCTACTACCTGTTCACCTGTCGACACGGGTGACCAACTCAGACTTTTTATCTATGTCAGTGGCGTAGGAAGTCGTCAAAAAGTGGGGGGGGGGGGCAATTTTTTTTTTTTTTTACGCACTAAACAAATCGTATGCCACCTCCGCAAAATTAGGCAATAATTATCATTTCAACATCCCATGATAATTTTGATAATTTATGTAGTACAAAATAAGTTATTTACGCAAATCAGGATATATCATTTATGGCAAAACATGAATCACCAGGCCCGGCCAGGATTTCCGAAAGGGCGGGGATCCAGTAATTTAGTAATAATGCCGATTTTTTTTTGCTTTTTTTTTTTTTACGAGGGGTCTGAGGGGCCGCCCAGCGGGTCCAGGGCAGCGCCCTGATAGGGGGTTCAAGGGGGTCCAAGCCCCCCGCGGAAAATGAATAAAGCACATTTTCAATGATTCGGGATCAGGCGCGGATCCAGGAGTTTCCGAAAGGGGGTCCAGTAATGAAGTGATCATGCGAGCGCCGTAGGCGCGAGACGATTTTTTTCCCCTTTTTGCGAGAGGTCTGGGGGCCGCCCAGCGGGTCCCAGGGTGGCGAAGCACCCCTGTGGATCTGCAATCGAAAGGGGGGGGGAGCAGTAATTTAGTGATAAAGCGAGCGCCGTAGGCGCGAGACGAATTTTTTCGGCATAGCCGTCTAATTTTCTTTTGGCCCCGGATATGACGCGACAGGTGGCGTTCTGGTCAAGATGAAGTATGTGATTGGTCAATGTAGCGGTCAATGCAAAATTCAGATATACAGTTAAAAACGAAACAACGTTAAAGCAGAGACATATATACCACAGGTACTTGTGGACATGATTATGATATTTCTAATTCAAATGTTTCATTATAGACGAGTAAATTATTGTATTACAATCGCATGCTTAATTTGAAGAAAAAAAATCGTACCTCGGCCTTATAAGATCGAAAATCTAGGTCACCGCCTACCCTCTCGAGGAAATCCCTGTTCTCCCAGAAATATGCATTGCTTTACTGCTACAAGCCTTTGTGTCATCGATTCAGATTTAATATTTACAGAACGTGTTATTTAACATTTAAACCACTGTGTATAATATCGTTATCCAACTAACCCAGATGGAATATAGATATCGCCTTGTAAACTACCGTGTGTTTGTGTTGCCACGATTTCAAAACAGTCACGTAATGATCTAAAAATAATTTCCGCGCTAAATTTAGAGGGGGATTCCCAACTAAATCGAGTGGTCAAGCTGGACATAGGGATTGACTGTGAACATTTGAACAGCACAGAAACATAGCTGGAAAGGAACAAAACGCGTACATTCAGTGAAAATTGCAAAGTTTTTACCGTGATGTCCCTTTTAAATTGAATGCAAGCTGAATAAGTGGATGCATCTGTTCAAATGACACATTTGTAGTCTTATTATCACCAAAATGATTCAAACTGATATAATTTTGTTATACGTGCTGAAACTGCGCATTTATTAATTACATCGTAGTTCGTTAATTTATTTCACCAGTAGTTTTACATTATAACCACCAGCATTAAAACTTTGCCGTTGATCTTTTTTAAAGATATTTCTTGTTTTGTATTTCCTCGTACCTGTCGGTAATTAGTATCACTCTATTCACGTTAAGACCGCGCATTCTTATTCATGTTGTGTTTCTGTCTTGTTCTCATTATGAACTCAATTAACTTCACAAATTATCATCAACTTATTGAATCTATGTGATGAAGTTAAGCAAAATTTCCTATTAAGATATAAATATTGACTTACCAGGCTATTGCAGACGACCGACACACAGGTCTGAGGATTAATATACTAGTATAAAAGTCGGAATGTTCCGGATGTACAAGATAAAGTTTTTATCGTTGCCTTCAAGAAAACATTATCGGTTCGAAAATATACAGATATTTATCGAAATGAATATATAGATTCGTGTTTTTTCCCCTTTTTTAGATTTTGATGTCAAAAAGTGGGGGGGGGGGGGCAAAAAGATATGTTTGCCCCCCCACTGAAAAAAGTGTGGGGGGGGGGGGGGGGGGGGGGGGGGGCAATTTCCCCTACACAGAACAATAGAATATTTTCACTAAATACATATACACATACAAAAATGTACATGCACAATTATATATAGATATTATCAAAAACACGTTCATCTTTATAATACCGTCAGATATGTCATATGTCTCCGATACCGTGAATCAAATGTTTGTATTCAAACTTGTGATGTACAGTGGACCCTCGATAATCCGAACACCTTCGTTCCCAGTCCAAACCGTCCGGATTACGAGTTTTCCGGACTGCCGAATTTCGTCTACCAGGTCAAAAAAATTGTTGTGTAAGAGTTATCTCCCTTGATTACATAGAATCCGGGACGTTTCATAAACACGTCTAATTGTCAGACTTTTTAACAATAAATATACTTATGTTTCTGATATGATTTTTGATTTCTTTTGTAGAAAGTAAAAAATAAACTATGTTTTTAAAAGAACATGTAAAGTGAAAGTTGTTTTATTTATAGCGAGCATATGTGTCCTACAAACACCACACATGTGTCACGTCCCGGAGGTTCACAAACAAGTAGAAATTACAAACGTTAAATACCTTAAATAAAAATTTTACGTACCAGAAACCCCAAGCTATATATCTAAAAGTACGCTACACCAGCGAGAACTACCGAAGAAGTCCGATAATTATTAAACCCGTATTAACTTAACAATGTGACGCTTAATTAAGTATCATACGACTATTGACTAATTTGTGTGTAATCAACCCAGTTCTTGCGATCACTGCTTAATATGTAAATGTGTACGTAATTAATAACATGCATCTTTCAATGAGTCGTCTTTTCACGTAACGGTGTTACAAAGCCGATATCCGTGTTTACCCAATACAAGTGTTCATGATGTTAATTACCGTATTTGAGATTGATTAATTATGGTATCACGTACTGTATGTTTGTGCGTAAATTCTTGCTAATTACGAAATAGCAATATGTGTTCCTATAAAAGTTGCCGTCTGTAAAATAACTATAATAGATATTGTACGTCAAGTTGATAAAAGCAAGACCAGGCTATACTATAAAATCCTTTAATATTGTAAAGTTTAAAAAGGTCGTAGAGAAAAAGTAATGTACCGTTATAAAAACAAAAGTTACACTTTGTAACACAGGTAAACACCCGGGGCTATGACCTGGCAGCGGTCGCTATGACTACGCACAGTGTCAAGCAATAGTCTGTACAGCTGTCGACACGGGTGACTTGCCCCGACATTTTTTCTCCTCGTGGTGAAAAAATCGTCCGGATTATTGCGGAAAATTTACTAATGAAAAGTACGTTCCGTTTCCAAAATGGGCTTCCAGAATCGGAATCCGAATTTCCTGACTGGTGAGTACAAATAACGTTACGGAAATCCGTTCCCGTGCATTTCCGTCCGGACTGCGAGTTTTCCGGACTATCGGCGTCCGGATTATCGCGGGTCCACTGTACACTGAATGGTCAACAAATGATAAACGTTCTGCCTGATGAGAGTCGCCGAGCGATGTGTGCGACATCATAGGGATTCCATTAGTTCTGTTTCTAAATAATAAGACAATTTAGGCAAACTTGCTATAGAAATGCAAGATATTTAAATATGTTTTCTTACATATTCCTTGTTGGAATCATGTATAAAGTAAAAATGTAATTTACCTAAATATACAAGCAAATATAGGGTTTTTTTTAAAACATATTTTTTATTGCTTCAAATGTAGGCATGAGGATTGGGCAGAAGTTATACAACTTATTAAAGCCCCCTCCTCCAAACATTTTTACAACAATGTGACACAAACAATGGACATTTACATTAATTTTACGATTGACAAATTAGAAAGGAAGACTAAAGAGAGAAAGTGAAAGGAATACAGATAATTATACAAAAATGAATTTATGTCTAACAAAAATATTTGATTTACACACAATAACATAATATCTGCCTAGAACAAACTAACTACGTTTGCACGCTCCTTCATCTTATCATTGTCCTTTCATGCTAATTCCTTAATCGTTCTCCTTTTGATAATCAAGCTCCTGCTAGGTAATATAATATAGGTTTACAACAGGGACATAAACCCTCAGTAATTGCATGTATGACATATAGATATTAGACCTCTCATTTTATGAATACTTGGGTTAATACAGTAATACTGTGGGATGCATTTTGAACGAATAATTTTCATTTCAATATGTTAACATAAATAGATGATGGAACTCGTCTCCAATACTTTCGTTGCAAAAATCTCCTTTATATATATATTATACCACCTTCCTGTCATGATACGAATTTTTAAATTAGACGTATGAAATTTAGTTAAATGTAGTGTATTTATTTCCGATAATATTGTTAATTGTGGAAGAACGAATCGTCTGTATCATTTGAGTCGGTACCGACATCGTAAGTATAGGTGATTATGGTAGGACCGCTTCACGGCTGAGCGCTCCCAAGTCGAGGCTAGCCGCGGGACTCGATGGTCACGGATGGCTGCTGTCCAGGTAAAGTAGTCTACGGCTGGCAGTGCTGGTATTGCCGTGCGACAGAACCGCCCGAGGCGAATCTCGCAATATTCGTCATGACGTTTAATATTAGGCGATTTTCATGAAAACTGGATTGCTCCGTCAATACTAGATTCGAGGAGCAGAATTAGCGTCAGTGGAGAAAAAAATAGATCCTGTCGGACATTTCTAGACTGTCGGGGAAAATCTCGTCGATGTAAGAAACTTTTAGATAGTCATGAAATAAATAGTGTAAAGTTCATGATTTCTAGATAGCTCGATAGAATTAGACGGTGGTCATGTTAAATTGGATATGATTCACAGAACTAGCTTTGACCGTCGAAAATTAGCCATGAAAATTCATAATTAGATACGTTCCTGAAAAAATGGACTGGGTTGGGTTAAATTAGATCTTTTATGGTAAAATTGGTGAAAATTTCAGAATTAGTAGAAAATATGAAAAAACTAGTACATTCGTGTCTCCCAGTGAAGAGTATTCAGAAGATGACAGTACCGATGATACTAATATCGAGTGTTCAGATGATAGCAACCGTGATCCTAATTTCCAGTGTACTGAAAGCGAAACTGAACATGTCACAGATTCATACAGTTCACAAACATACCCCAATGAAAATTTAAAAAAAAAATGACATCAATGCTTAAATAACAAAAGAAAAAATCATGGTTATAACTTTAATATAATCAATTTCTAATTACTACAATATGCAGGTTGTTGATACAGGACAGGTGTTGGCTGACTTGGGTCACGTTTCTGAAAGAGTATATCATTATAAACCCCATTTCATTCCAGTTGTTGCCGGACTTCTTTTCTCTAATGTAGATCTAATAATTACATAAATATCTGTATTGAGGGAAATAAAAGGTTGAACTGTAAACAGTATCATTTATCACCCATTTTAAGTTATAATCTGAATTCATGATACTATTATTTTAAGTGTTTGTAATTCCAAATAGTACAAGCAAAACAGAAAGAATTTCGTACTGATGAGATAGACACAGATACATTACGAGGAAAAATTCAACATTGGTCTAGAAACTGACATATATACAGTATATATACACTGTATATACGTATAGCAATGCAAGGGTATTAATATTAATGTTTGTCTAATTTGTATATATTCCTAGTAGTAAGTGTATACTTATTGGGACCATGATCAATGTTAGATATCCTCAAATTATTGGGTCTTTATATATTATAAATTGCCTCTTTAATTAATGTTGGACCCAATGATCACATATATATATATAGCACAATCATTCTTCGAGCAAGGGAAACATAAAATAAATAACCATGTTCAATTAGTTACTAATTAACCTAAGAATGATCTCTAGGTCTGGTAATTTTAACAACTGTTCCTATTTTAACTGGTCAGTTGAAAATCCTGAAATTGGACAAATACTTAATTTCTTTTCATGTACATGTACAATTGTTATGCATAAATTTACTGTACTCACTTTGCGCCATGGAAGATTCCGGACCCCATAGTCATAGCGAAGCTCATCTCCAGTACGTATAACTTTGGTAGCAAACAAGCACAAAACTGGTAATTGTTTTCTCAGTATCTTCCTCATTTTGCAGTTAGCTCTCTTCCCTAATCCATCATTTACCATTTTCCCCATGGCATCAGTATTAGATGGATCAATGCTGCAAAATATTTTATTGAAATAAAATTTCTAGTACTAGAGCAGGTTTATAATACGGTACATATATATATTATATCATGTTTTCATTGATGCCATTATATGGCCTTACTCTTATATATATTATGTAAAGATTGAGTACAATGAGATGTCGCCTTACAAAATCTTTAGCCTATATAGGTTAACGGTTTAGCATGCAACCTCCATTCATTGTACTGTACACACGTGTAGAGAATCAACACCGTTGTTAAAAGTGGGTCAGTCGGTCAGTCCAAACATTCACAGGCCGGAAACAGACGAATCTGTGTCAGCTGTGAATAACTAATAAGCCTTATGGACCCAAAACAAGCTTTCAATTTAAAAGGCAGAAAGATTTCAAACATCCATGTTTTGTAAAGACTGCAAAGAGTCAATGCAAGTGGGCACAGGAAAACATTAAAAAAAAAAAAGTTCTTTTTGTTGTGTACCCCATGAAAAAAAAAAGTACCCTCTGACAAGAATATCATGGGGTACAGAAGAAACTCCCTGTTTAAAAACCTGGTGGGCATGCCGAGATCTACTTACTAATATGTCTGCCCATTATGATGAAAGAAGTACTTCAAGCCATCCTCCTCAATGTCCTGGCTGCTAGAACTCAAGGTTTGGACACCTTTGTATTCCAGTAAAAATTCACCTTTCTGAAAAGGTCTTCTTGCAAAAACTCCACATCCTGTTTTGTAAACATCAAGTGCAGGACATGTTTTACTGTATTCTCTAATTATGTGCAGGGAATTAAATAACATGCATGGTTCATTTTTAACATGTTTGGTCAAAGACACAACGACTATTTTCAAGACACATATATACGACCGTGAGACACATAGATAAATCTTCTCGCTTCATAGACAGGGGTTAAACTTGAATTAGAATGTATACTACCCACTATGGAAATTTTCAAAGACAAGAAAATGACACATGTGTCTGTAAGACAAGAATACCCCCTTATCTGGATGCCAATCACTGTATCCTGGAAGTTGCTTAAGTGATATAACATTGTCAATTTGATTTGGGATGGGAGAGACATGGATAACATCACATACATAAAGAAAACATGAACAAAATGTCCTGAGATTAGATTAAGTTTCCTAATTGTGCATATATTCATGGTACATTTGAAGATATTTTTCAAAATCTACTTTGGTATGCTACCCATGTTTTGACAATATTCTGATAAGGAACTTAGGATGATTTATTCAGAGGGAAAACATACCATTTGGGGAATATTGTAATTTCCTTCAAATCAAATTTAAAATTAATTTGTCACACGACTATTTAAATCCTCTTACACAGGTTTGTATGAAAATAGTAAAACACTTATATATAAATAATTTCTTTGTCTACTAGTAATTATTAAAAATTCAAATTCCATTTAATTAAAATTTTATGCTATAGCTACTTACCTATATATGTGTCTATAAACTTTATTGTGAAGTTGCGCCGCTCCTCAATATTACTGGTACATGTATGTCCAGGGGATCCACTGTCAGTACTACCATCACTATGATCAGTCCTCCTGGACCTCCGCAATGACATTTCTATAAGATGATTCATTACAATTTGGTTTAATGTGTTTATACTGTACATATAATTACTGTGAAATCTGTGATAATCTGATAAAGGGATATTTTTAAAATAAAAGTTTCAGAATAATTATAGTAAATAACAGATTTTTCTTCTTGTGATTTAGCAAATTTTGGAAAATACATCACCAAAAATTTAAATAATAAACGGTGAATACTGATGTTAATGGTCAACATTTGATTGTTATAAAATCATAATACATTGTACATACCACCATTTATTTTACTTAAAGTGTGGTTTTCCTAAATTTATTTATGTACTGAAATACGTACATTTAATTATATATTCAATATCCTCATAATTTTAGTACTGCATTATTATGAAACTTTACAAACTATACAACCTTCACATTGCAATAAAATCAAAACAATTTGAGCTGAACTTGGATGACAAATAGACTGGTTCAAGTCTTGGTATTGTACTACATTCATTGTTTAAATTAATAAGGTGTCAAAAGTTGTTCAGGTCGAGGAACAGGTCAGTTACTGACAACTGTGACTGAATGACCCTCAAATACGTAACAAATCCACCTGTTGTGGTCAAATCAATTAGCAACTGTGAATATTGGTCCTAGGGTTTAAATCGAAGAATTGATAAGATTTCACAAGAGTAATTGCAACCAACTTGTATTGTATCTACCTAATACAGCGAAATCAAAGTTAATGTTCTGATTTCAGATTAAGTACTGTGTTAAGTGTACACTTTAGCAGGAAACATTCATTTCAAAAAAATTCTTTGGAAAAAAACTTAACCATGTCCAGTACAATCTGCCATTCGATCTATGTAGCTATTTAAAGACCTATAATAGCTAAACCTGTCTGAAATAGCTATTATGAGTAATAGATTTGAAGATTTCAGATTTCATTCCAATGAAGCAAAGTTGCATTTGAAGGAAGTTTTTAGCATTGTACATGTGTTGATAACAAAAGAGTGAAAAGACAGCAAATAATAATAATCTTTTTTAAAAATTGTTGACATCATTTTAGAAAATGGGATAGTTATGAAAAATAAAAATATTCATCTGATTGCATGCTTTTTGTAATCTCCATCATGATAAAAAATCTTAATTGATTTGACCTTGCTTGATTTCAATGAAATCTTCGAGTCTATTATTATTATTACTCTATACAGCTGAAACTGATCATCCATATAGCTATTTAAGATAGGTCAAATTAATTCAAAGGCATTTGTTTCAGTCCATGCACTTTTCAGTATGTTAATATATAGTCAGTCTCTGTCAGGGTAGGTAATTTGCACGTTTCAGGGGCATATTTGAAATATGTTTAAATTGATGAATGTAACCCAACATCGTAAAATGTATCAAAGCTATGTCAAACCTAATGACATTGTCTTATACACTATGTATATATATGCGCACATGATCACTTCTCATAGCAGCTACAACTGGGACGTGTGCTACAAGAGTTTGGTTTGGTATTGTTTAGCATTTTATTAACAGCTGAGTTAGCCTACAAGAGATGACATGTTTTAAAGTCAAACGAGAGGTGTTTATGTAAAGATTGTAACAAAGCGTCATCATCGTATACGTATATCACAGGTATTTAGGTCGGTCGGCAGATTGTACTGGACCTGTTAAAACAGTTTTTAACTGTATGTGAAATAAAAGAACTTACTGATTCTTGTAGTAGAGGTATAGAGCATAAAGCAGAAAAACCAGCGCAAACAGTAAATCAATGAAAGCAGAAGTGATAAGAAGAGTAGAGCTAAAAAGTGGTACCAAAACAGCAGAAGCTTTAAAGCTTAGACAACAAAAATAATAAAGCATTAATATAGCGGCTTCATAGTTCTCCATTTCTGGAAAGCAAAAAGGAAATGGAAAAAAATACTTTAGATGGTGCATGGACAAAGACTCAATACTTTAAGGGTCATCATAATGCATTGACTGATATTTTTACAAGCTTAATAACTCATATTTATCACTACTCCAGTGCAATTTAACAGTGTAACTTGATCAATTGTTGTATATGTATCATGGCAATAAACATTCAATCCTAAGGTATATCATTGTAAAACATGAACCGTGGAAAAAATAAACATTTAAAAGCAATTTCATGAAAAGTGATCTAATTTGTACTGATCCGATTTGGGTACTGTCACCTTAATGCTTTTTATGGCAGACATTTGCATTTCAAGGTCAAAACAGAATTAATGTGTGTAGTGTACGCGTTGATGAAGCCATAGCCCGAGTTTTCTCTGGCCCTGTCACCATGTCTGGTGTAGGACATGGTGACAGGGCCAGAGAAAACTCGGGCTTATGAAGCCATATCCAGTCAAACAAATGATAACGAAGACCCAAATATATATATACAAGACCCAATACACAGGTACAATATATTTTCAGTGTAGATATGCAAGACATCTTGACCGAAAAAAGTTTTGATAAAAACTGGAAGACCTAATATTATGATATCATTAAGTCAATCCGATACAAAATAGCGCTTTAATAGTCTCAACTCTCAAGTAGGCTACTGTACTGTACAGGTCTAACCTAAAACGTTGCAAATTCGGTGCGCAGACATGTTTTGTCGTTCGTAGGCTACCTCACTTCGTTTTAAGACAGATACAGCAAAAAATTGATTAAGTGCTCCAAAATATCGAAATATGAAACAAGTATAATACAGCTGCATTGTCTAGAGCAATGAAATAATGGATATAAAGTACACTTACGACTTGTAAACGTCCACGCTCCAACTGCGGGAACGGCGTGACCTAAATACTCCAGCAGCTAAATCACCGAAACGTTCCGGATGGAATAAACTAATATATATCGAGGCTATCCTGCGAGGCTATCCGAGTTGCGGCGCTCCTCTATGCTCTGATTGGTCACTTTCAATATATATATATTCTGGAGTGATGTGCAAACGCGGGATTTATATATTCGCGGAAAAGAGGACCCAATAGATTGGTTTTAGAACATAAGCTTATATGATTTTTCCCGCGCAAGAAAAACGATTGAGCTATACAAATTTATTGGGTCCAATATTAATTGAGTCTTGACCCAATAAAGAGGTAAAGACCCAATAAAGTTCTCAAGACCCAAGAATTCGAGGATAACATTGATCATGGTCCCAACAAGTAGGCGATTATAAAACTATATATATATATACTTCAAAAAGTAGTATATGGTATGCAATTGGTATAAATTTTGATTATCTAAAATTATTTTTCATTTTATTAATTAGCCCAATTTTACTCTGGCCCTGTCACCACCAGAATCGGAACGCAATGGACCGAAAAGACCACATATGCTTTATTGTGTTTTTCTTCCTGCATAGTTTAAATTAAGAAAACTAAGCTTATTATTTCCCAAAACCTGTGTGAATT
Organism: Pecten maximus; assembly: GCF_902652985.1. Classification (NCBI taxonomy): domain Eukaryota; kingdom Metazoa; phylum Mollusca; class Bivalvia; order Pectinida; family Pectinidae; genus Pecten; species Pecten maximus. The sequence continues at coordinate 93,962 of NC_047032.1, read as the reverse complement.
ATATTAAATTCAAAAATTCATTATTTATTAATTATAAGGGGTAAAATATATAAAAAAATAAATGTTGTATTTTTTTCCCTTTTCACTCCATCGCGCACTGATTAGGGTAATTGGCCGACTGCGACCTACATAGTTAGCAATATGGCAACGAGTCAAGTATGAAATTTTAACTAGCGTAAAGCGAAGGTCTATACGGATGGAATAAAACACCTACATGGGACTAAATGGGTGTTCTGGGGTAAATAAATATCTCATTTATCCATAAATGTAAGGTACGTGTTATGTCACACCCGATTTTATAGTATTTGCACCAAATTCTTAGCGACACTAAACGGTGTCGGATATAATTCCACGTTTTCTTATAGTAGCGCGCTCTGGCGGCAGAACGATTTACCCAAAAACACCCCAAAACTACCCAAAAACACCCAAAAACTACCCAAAAACATCTCACAACATCAGCACATTACATGAAAACGTCATTAGAAAATGATATGTATATATTTATTAACATATCAAATACAGCTATTGATACCTTCTTTTGTTGACTTATCGGCGAGTATTCCAATTGTAAGTAGTTATGATAACTGAATGTAGATGTCTATGGTATGAGTCTTTATTATTAATACTACAACCAACTGCAGTTAATATTATCCCAGAAATTCCAAATTCTGTATATTCTTCGTGAAGGAAGAGTGCAGTCGGTGTAAACATCACGAATGTCGGAATGACCACTACGACTAACAGATGCGATAGTTTTGTAAGCTTTATAAGATCACTGACCCATGATACATGTTTTTTTTTACTAGCTGCGATAACGTAGATCTGGACGACAATATGTCTGCCTCAGAGCAGTGTAGGAAGGGTATGACTTCGTTCTAATGATGCAGTCTGATCAGGCTCTGAATCACTAACGTTAATCGTAATTTACGGTAAACAAAGTTTAGTCCTAAGTAATTAAAGAAAAAATAAGGTAAACATGTGAACAAACAGATTAACAACTTGTAAGCAACTTGCCTTTAATTCGTGTTGATAAATACTCTAGTGACAAACATCACACTACAGAGTTTCGGATGAAGCCCGTATCAAAAAGGCGCTCCAATTTTGACTGATTGATCATGTGATCAGACGTGAACAGACGGATCACGTGGTCGTTGATTTAATTACATATTTTGATACAAAACAAGAGATCCCAAAAGGATCTTGGTGCCCACCATTGAATGATCTTTATAGGTTCCATGTCTGATTGATCTTTTCTCTACTTTTCTCTTCCTCTAAGTGTTACTAATCTGTGTAAATTCAGAAACAGCCCTCTAGTACTATTCAAACAAGGGGAACCTATATATAAAATTTAAGATTTAGCGATAATGGCTGTTTGTCGGCCATGTTGTTTTCGGATTGGTCCCAAAATGCAATACCAGGGACCAAGGGGAACCTACATATGAAATTTGAAAAAGATCCTTTCAGTACCTTCTGTAAAATAGCAATAACAAACTTCAATTGTCAAAATCCAAGATGACTGCCTGTCGGCCATGTTGTTTTCCTATTGGTCCCAAGATGTAATATGCATAACTACAGACCAAGGGGAACCTACAACAAGAGATCCCAGAGGGATCTTGGCGCCCACCATTGAATGATCTTTATAGGTTCCATGTCAGATTGATCTTTTCTCTACTTTTCCCTTCCTCTAAGTCTTACTAATCTGTGTAAATTCAGAAACAGCCCTCTAGTACTTTTCAAACAAGGGGAACCTATATATAAAATTTAAGATTTAGCGATAATGGCAACACCAGGGACCAAGGGGAATCTACACATGAAATTTGAGAAAGATCCCTTCAGTACCTTCTGTAAAATAGCGATAACAAACTTCAATTGTCAAAATACAAGATGGCTGCCTGTCGGCCATGTTGTTTTCCAATTGGTCCCAAGATGCAATATGCAGAACTACAGACCAAGGGGAACTTATAAATGAAATTGGAGAAAGATCCCTTCAGTACTTTCTGAGAAATAGCGATAACAAACTTCAATTGTCAAAATCCAAGATGGCTGCCTGTCGGCCATGTTGTTTTCTGATTGGTCTCAAAATGCAATATGCATAACTAGGCACCAAGGGAAACCTATATATGAAATTTGAGAAAGATCCCTTCAATACTTTCTGAGAAATAGCGATAACAAACTTCAATTGTCAAACTCCAAGATGGCTGTCCTGTCGGCCATGTTGTTTTCGATTGGTCTCAAAATGCAATATGCATAACTAGGCACCGAGGGGAACCTACTTATGAAATGTCAGAAAGATCCCTTCATTAGTTTCTGAGAAATAGCGATAACAAACTTCAATTGTCAAAATCCAAGATGGCTGCCTGTCGGCCATGTTGTTTTCCGATTAGTCTCAAAATGCAATATGCATAACAAGGCACCGAGGGAAACCTAAATATGAAATTTCAGAAAGATCCCTTTATTACTTTCTGAGAAATAGCGATAACAATCTTCAATTGTCAAAATCCAAGATGGCTGCCTGTCGGCCATGTTGTTTTCCGATTGGTCTCAAAATGCAATATGCATAACTAAGCACCAAGGGGAACCTACATATGAAATTTGAGAAAGATCCCTTCAGTACTTTCTGAGAAATAGCGATAACAAACTTCAATTGTCAAAATCCAAGATGGCTGCCTGTCGGCCATGTTGTTTTCCGATTGGTCTCAAAATGCAATATGAATAACAAGGCACCGAGGGGAACCTAAATATGAAATTTCAGAAAGATCCCTTCATTAGTTTCTGAGAAATAGCGATAACAAACTTCAATTGTCAAAATCCAAGATGGCTGCCTGTCGGCCATGTTGTTTTTCGATTAGTCTCAAAATGCAATATGCATAACTAGGCACCAAGGGGAACCTACATATGAAATGTCAGAAAGATCCCTTCATTAGTTTCTGAGAAATAGCGATAACAAACTTCAATTGTCAAAATCCAAGATGGCTGCCTGTCGGCCATGTTGTTTTCCGATTAGTCTCAAAATGCAATATGTATAACAAGGCACCGAGGGGAACCTAAATATGAAATTTCAGAAAGATCCCTTCATTAATTTTTTGAGAAATAGCGATAACAAACTTCAATTGTCAAAATCCAAGATGGCTGCCTGTCGGCCATGTTGTTTTCCGATTAGTCTCAAAATGCAATATGCATAACTAGGCACCGAAGGGAACCTACATATGAAATTTCAGAAAGATCCCTTTATTACTTTCTGAGAAATAGCGATAACAATCTTCAATTGTCAAAATCCAAGATGGCTGCCTGTCGGCCATGTTGTTTTCCGATTGGTCTCAAAATGAAATATGCATAACTAGGCACCAAGAGGAACCTACATATGAAATTTGAGAAAGATCCCTTCAGTGCTTTCTGAGAAATAGCGATAACAAACTCCAATTGTCAAAATCCAAGATGGCTGCCTGTCGGCCATGTTGTTTTCCGATTGGCCTCAAAATGCAATATACATAACTAGGCACCAAGGGGAACCTACATATGCAATTTGAGAAAGATCCCTTCAGCACTTTCTGAGAAATAGCGATAACAAACTTCAATTGTCAAAATCCAAGATGGCTGCCTGTAGGCCATGTTGTTTTCTGATTAGTCTCAAAATGCAATATGCATAACTAGATACCAAGGGGAACCTACATATGAAATTTGAGAAAGATCCCTTCAGCACTTTCTGAGAAATAGCGATAACAAACTTCAATTGTCAAAATCCAAGATGGCTGCCTGTCGGCCATGTTGTTTTCCGATTGCTCTCAAAATGCAATATGCATAACTAGGAACCAAGGGGAACCTATATATGAAACTTGAGAAAGATCCCTTCAGTACTTTCTGAGAAATAGCGATAACATGAATTGTTTACGGACGGAGGGACGGACGGAGGGACGGACGGACGGAGGGGCTTACGAGGGATACATCGAGTGGCTAAACACTGTGTGTCTTCCTTAATTTGTACTGCGAGTCTATTATAAAGTGTTCTCACCATTGACCCACTGTGTGTCTATTTGAAAAAAATGTGTTGTGTGTCCATTTTATTCCAGTTTTAGGTGTCTATTTGTCCATGTTGACCCACTGTGTGTCTATTTTGAGTATTTACGTATTATGTGGCTATTTCATTCCAGTTTTAGGTGTCTATTTGTCCATGATGACCCACTGTGTGTCTATTTGGAGAATGTACGTGTTATGTGGCTATTTCATTACAGTTTTAGGAGTCTACTTGTCCATGTTGACCCACTGTGTGTCTATTTGGAGAATGTACGTGTTATGTGGCTATTTCATTCCAGTTTTAGGTGTCTATTTGTCCATGTTGACCCACTGTGTGTCTATTTTGAGTATTTAGGTGTTATGTGGCTATTTCATTCCAGTATTAAGTGTCTATTTGTCCATGTTGACCCACTGTGTGTCTATTTTGAGTATTTATGTATTAAGTGGCTATTTCATTCCAGTTTTAGGAGTCTATTTGTCCATGTTGACCCACTGTGTGTCTATTTGGAGAATGTACGTGTTATGTGGCTATTTCATTCCAGTTTTAGGTGTCTATTTGTCCATGTTGACCCACTGTGTGTCTATTTGGAGTATTTACGTATTAAGTGGCTATTTCATTCCAGTTTTAGGAGTCTATTTGTCCATGTTGACCCACTGTGTGTCTATTTTGAGTATTTAGGTGTTATGTGGCTATTTCATTCCAGTTTTAGGTGTCTTTTTGTCCATGTTGACCCACTGTGTGTCTATTTGGAGAATGTACGTGTTATGTGGCTATTTCATTCCAGTATTTGTCTATGGTAATTGACTCACTGTGCCTATTCCGGTGTTAGGTGTCTTTTAACACACAGGTTTCTGTTTCATATAAGTATTTTAATATAGTCAGAAAAAGGGGATGATCATGATCGCCTCACAAGCATTGATGGTTAATTATTACAGTGATAACAAAATGTATCACAGAAAAAGACTGTGACCAATGTCAATATCACCGTTACATTAATATGTAATTTTTTCTGCGAGACATTTTGTCATCACTGTAATACTGGTGATCTTGGCCAGTCTTTTCTTCTTAATTATATCACCCATTTAATCAATTAAACTTGAACATTTTATAAATGTACTAAAGTTGAATATATTGGTATCTGCTATTATGAAATTCATTTTGAGCAATACGTTGAAAAATTCTGCTCATTAAATTACAAACTAAAATTCCATGTCACAAGATACACCACATACCAGTATGAACAAATAGTAGCATTTCTATAAATGTTCGCTCAAAAGGATAATGAACTGATTATTATAAAAAACAAATCAAATTAAGTCCAACTTTTATTTCATAAAGTTTAATACAATATAACAATTTTCTATCACATGAAAATAATACAAGTAACTCCTAGCATGCCATACAAAACTGATAGGCATACGATGGAACAGAAATAAAAACAGAAAGTACTGGATACAGCTGCATTGACAAATTATATACTAGATTTACTCTATCAAACCCTGCCACTTTTAGAACATATTAAGACACAATGATTCATGCAGAATCACCACTATTTTCGCTTATTGCTTTGATGAATTTTCAATCGAAAATAATATTCAAAATACAATTTCGTTGTTTGTGTCAAACAAAGGTTATGTTTTTTCACCTTTCAGAATTATAACCCTTTAATATTTCTTACCTATACAGTAAACATACTTATTTTGGCACATAAATATATTTTAGCACATAACTAAATCTAAACAGATTAACATAATGAAAAGCTGCTTGCCATAGAAAATAATGAATGGAAATTTAAATTAGCGCAATCATAATTTAGTGGAAAGTTTTCAGCACAAAAATCCCTAAAATAAGATTACCACTAAAATATATGTACATTTACAGTATTCTGTTCAGTAAACCTTAATTATCATTAACGTCAAACACAACAAGATACAAGTAACACCTTCAACAAATAATGTCAAGTAAGCCTGCAAAAAATGTAAGCCTCATTTATTCAAATCTATACAGAAAGTTATCAAAAAATTGGTAATAGAAGATTACAAAGCTCACCTCAACCCCTCAAACCCAGGAATGTAAGTTATAAAACATGATCATCCAAGCAGGGAATGTAGGTGAAATCCAGCATCCCAAACCTAGCATGTGTATCCTGAGATATATCAGCCATGGAATGTGAGAACTCACAAAACTAAAGAATACAGCCCTACTGCACCTGACAAAGATAAGTATTCTAAGCTATACAATACGAAGAAAACACTTACACTTGTACCTACTAAATTCTGTCAATTGATAATAAACACACCCTATGCTTAAGAATCAATACAACTTATCCCTTCTTGTTTCTGTTTTCCCCTCAGATAATCCCCCGGTAGTCACTGCAAACACACCAGACTGTGCAACTAAACCGCCAACCATATAGGCCACTGGACATCAACACAGTACTTTCAAGACGATACTGCTCAACTGTAACGGCCACCTGTTTATACATATACGCCCTCATCTAATTTATTGTAATGTTTGCAATGCACAATATATACCACTTGCAAGTGACATTTCTCTTTTGACTCTGGAGTTCACCACTATATCATGAGTCTCATTCCCCAGGTGGTACAGAGCGGCTAACACCACCCTGATTCATCGAGCGCCACCCACTCGTCCTTACACCAGCCTATGCTACCTTGCGCCACTCTACGCCACCCGCAATCCCTATACATAGGGCTGCAGACTTTACCTTTTTCACCTCTGAGGAGTTACAATTTAGTAACTAAACCGGTCAGGTCATCTATAGTGGTATATCGGTACCCACACAATCTGTCAGCCAGTGTCCTTTTCATCAGTCATTTATACTATATCAGCCATGTAAGTTTGGTTAATACATCAAAAATATTCAATTTGACTTTATAAAACTTACATTTTTAGCTCAGATCTTAAATGATGATGATATATGGTAGGATGGTTTGTAATAAATATTTCACTATTATTATCTGACATTGCATCATGATAAATGTTTTGTTTTATTCCAACCAAATATGATCCATAATGTCACAGAAAATATTGACAAATTATGAAATAAACAAAGGGTCTATGGGCCTTAACACTCACTCATCTAACCTGTCATTGGAATATAGTTCTGTTTGACAACCTTGATTATTTTTTCTGCTGAAGACTAATCAACTCTGGCATAACAAGTATAAGAGTAATTTAGACTTTTCATAGAACAACAAAAGTTCCCTCTTTTGGGCAAGAGTCTCTATCATAACCTCCACCCAACCCAAGGAATTAGGACCTCCTTTCATATAAAGTTAAATCAACTTCCCTCATGAATCATCTTGGCTAAGTTTAGTCAAAATCAGTCTATTGTCATACTTGAGAAAATGACAAGTTTTGTCCTAAAATATTCTACAATAATCAGTAAACTTCAACCCCTTCCTGAGGCTAAACAGTAGACTCCAATGACAAAGCTTGAACAGATAAAACCATTAAATACCAGCATTTTTGGAACAGGAGAATTGCAACTGTCCCAGCTATGGAACCCAATTCCTATATTAACTATTATAGTAAACTTTACCAAAGACAGTTTAAAATGTCTCCTTTTCAAAATCTTAGTGTCAACTTGTTTAAGCATACTTATCATACTAAAACAGGTATATACATGTATATACAAATGACATTTACAGTTCATTATAGAAATGAAGCTTTAAAATGTTTCTTCCTTTTGTGTGTAAAAAAAATCCTGACAGACGTTTCATCTATCTAACTGAAAGTAACTATATTGAAAATATACTGCCATATTATAATTTCAACAAGCAGTCCCTTGTATAAAACACTTTTGCGCCAAATTTGTTGTCTGACATCTTATTTCTTGTGATTCAAAGCAGAAATCTTTTTAATTATCAGGTGGTCTGCTCTTCGAGCACATTGACAGTTGGCTTTTGCCATTTTTGCCAGCTGGGTGTTGACTGTTTTTAGATTCGGAACAGTTTTTGTTTCAAGATAAGAGTCAAAATATTGATGCAACTCTCCAACTTCCTTTTGTGTCCAGGAGCACCTTTCAACCTTTTTCTTTGGCCTTTGTCTCTCCTTTTTAAACTCTTTTTCCTCAAAGTCTGCGTCCTCATCTGATGCATCAAAAGTGAATGGGTCGTCTGATACACTGGAATCACATGCTTCCATATTAATATCTGGAACAGCAGCACTGCTGGCCTCCACTACAGCTTGGCCTGAGTCATGTCCCTCCAATTACAAGACATCTTAAAAGCAAGATAGTATCAATTACCCTAAAAATGATTATATATATATATATCATACATACATAATTTAGCGTTTGCTTACAACTACTTTGATTAATTAAAACAAATCTTTCTCCTGTCCCATCATTTGATCTATCTCCTGTCCTATCATTTGATCTATCTCTTGTCCTTTCTCCTGTCCCATCATCTGATCTATCTCCTGTCCTTTCTCCTGTCCCATCATTTGATCTATCTCTTGTCCTTTCTTCTGTCCCATCATTTGATCTATCCCTTGTCCTTTCTTCTGTCCCATCATTTGATCAATATCCTGTCCTTTCTCCTGTCCCATCATTTGATCAATATCCTGTCCTTTCTCCTGTCCCATCATTTGATCAATCTCTTGTCCTTTCTCCTGTCCCATCATCTGATCTATCTTCTGTCCCATCATCTGATCTATCTCCTGTCCCATCTTTTGATCTATCTTCTGTCCTTTCTCCTGTCCCATCATTTGATCTATCCCTTGTCCTTTCTCCTGTCCCATCTTTTGATCTATCTCCTGTGCTTTCTCCTGTCCCATCATCTGATCTATCTCTTGTCCTTTCTCCTGTCCCATCATTTGATCTATCCCTTGTCCTTTCTCCTGTCCCATCTTTTGATCTATCTCCTGTCCTTTCTCCTGTCCCATCATTTGATCTATCTCCTGTCCTTTCTCCTGTCCCATCATCTGATCTATCTCTTGTCCTTTCTCCTGTCCCATCATTTGATCTATCTCCTGTCCTTTCTCCTGTCCCATCATCTGATCTATCTCCTGTCCTTTCTCCTGTCCCATCATTTGATCTATCTCCTGTCCTTTCTCCTGTCCCATCTTTTGATCTATCTCCTGTCCTTTCTCCTGTCCCATCATTTGATCTATCTCCTGTGCTTGCTCCTGTCCCATCATCTGATCTATCTCCTGTCCCATCATTTGATCTATCTCCTGTGCTTTCTCCTGTCCCATCATTTGATCTATCTCCTGTGCTTTCTCCTGTCCCATCATCTGATCTATCTCCTGTCCCATCATTTGATCTATCTCCTGTGCTTTCTCCTGTCCCATCATTTGATCTATCTCCTGTGCTTTCTCCTGTCCCATCATCTGATCTATCTCCTGTCCCATCATTTGATCTATCTCCTGTGCTTTCTCCTGTCCCATCATTTGATCTATCTCCTGTCCTTTCTCCTGTCCCATCATCTGATCTATCTCCTGTCCTTTCTCCTGTCCCATCATTTGATCTATCTCTTGTGCTTTCTCCTGTCCCATCTTTTGATCTATCTCCTGTCCCATCATTTGATCTATCTCCTGTGCTTTCTCCTGTCCCATCATTTGATCTATCTCCTGTCCCATCATTTGATCTATCTCCTGTCCTTTCTCCTGTCCCATCATCTGATCTATCTCCTGTGCTTTCTCCTGTCCCATCTTTTGATCTATCCCTTGTCCTTTCTCCTGTCCCATCTTTTGATCTAACTCCTGTCCTTTCTCCTGTCCCATCATTTGATCTATCTCCTGTGCTTTCTCCTGTCCCATCATCTGATCTATCTCCTGTCCCATCATTTGATCTATCTCCTGTCCTTTCTCCTGTCCCATCATTTGATCTATCTCCTGTGCTTTCTCCTGTCCCATCATCTGATCTATCTCTTGTCCCATCATTTGATCTATCTCCTGTGCTTTCTCCTGTCCCATCATCTGATCTATCTCCTGTCCCATCATTTGATCTATCTCCTGTGCTTTCTCCTGTCCCATCATCTGATCTATCTCCTGTCCTTTCTCCTGTCCCATCATTTGATCTATCTCCTGTGCTTTCTCCTGTCCCATCATCTGATCTATCTCCTGTCCCATCATTTGATCTATCTCCTGTGCTTTCTCCTGTCCCATCATTTGATCTATCTCCTGTCCTTTCTCCTGTCCCATCATCTGATCTATCTCCTGTCCTTTCTCCTGTCCCATCATTTGATCTATCTCCTGTGCTTTCTCCTGTCCCATCTTTTGATCTATCTCCTGTCCTTTCTCCTGTCCCATCATTTGATCTATCTCATGTGCTTTCTCCTGTCCCATCATTTGATCTATCTCCTGTCCCATCATTTGATCTATCTCCTGTCCTTTCTCCTGTCCCATCATCTGATCTATCTCCTGTGCTTTCTCCTGTCCCATCTTTTGATCTATCCCTTGTCCTTTCTCCTGTCCCATCTTTTGATCTAACTCCTGTCCTTTCTCCTGTCCCATCATCTGATCTATCTCCTGTCCTTTCTCCTGTCCCATCATTTGATCTATCTCCTGTGCTTTCTCCTGTCCCATCTTTTGATCTATCTCCTGTCCTTTCTCATGTCCCATCTTTTGATCTATCTCCTGTCCTTTCTCCTGTCCCATCATTTGATCTATCTCCTGTCCTTTCTCCTGTCCCATCATCTGATCTATCTCCTGTCCCATCATTTGATCTATCTCTTGTCCTTTCTCCTGTCCCATCATCTGATCTATCTCTTGTCCTTTCTCCTGTCCCATCATTTGATCTATCTCTTGTCCTTTCTCCTGTCCCATCATTTGATCTATCTCTTGTCCTTTCTCTTGTCCTAAGAAGTAGAAAAAATGCAGGATCAATTTACATGCATGCAGACTTATCAGCTCATGTTTGCCTGTGTTCCTTGAATGAATACCAATGATATGTTTTACTTGTTCTACTTTTGAAATAAAGGTGTGTGAGAATAAAAACTGTTTAACTCCACCCTAACACTGGCTGGAAGATTCTTTTACTGAGAATATTAATTTATGTTATTGATATTTAAATTGGTGGGCAATTTTATCTGCATCAAATGAATGCCTTGTATTAAGTGATTCAACACATTTGTTGCCAGGCTAATAAAGTGGTCAGCTTTCCTTGTTTCATTGTTATTTTACAGATTGATGATGATGTAAAGTACTCATAAATTATGGTCTGATGTTCACCCAAACCAATCTCTATGTTGTCAATTTATGTTGCTGAAGGTAGGTATACAATATTGTAGCAATATGTTATTGGGACCAAGTTTATCAAGCTGCTTTGTCATAGAAGTTTGTACTGATTAATAACTAGTATGTTTAAGATGAATTGAATTGTACAAAATCTTTGTACATAAAAATAAATTACCTATTACCCAGGTTAAATCTTCTTGAAAACATTTCAATGTTTTGAATCGTTTCTTCTTGGTAAGGATGTCTGTAAATTAAAAAGGAAAATTACAAAAATAAACACATTATATTATATATATAAATTATGTTGTTGTTGAAATAAAATTGCACTTATCTCAATCTAAACGTCTTAACTTATTTAACGTTTCTTTTAAAAAGGAATATATTGAGATATTCCTTGTTTCTTGATGAAAATAATAGATGTATATTTCAGAAAATAGAATGATAGATGCTTAAGATTAACATTTTGTACCTTGATTAGTAATGCTTACCAATGAAAATTAATACAGGAAATTTCAAGAAAATTCGCCATGAGGTGAGCATTTGTGACCCACACAAAATAAATGCCACAAATTTTGATAATTTGATGAAAACAAAATCTTTATTCATTTACATTTTAATGTGACTATAAAACTTGACACAAAATTATCACTTTTGCTCACCAGAGGCTAACTAAATTGAAAATCAAAGACGCATTTCATAAATCTCATATGAAATGGAAAGTCATGAAAAATCCTATACATATACATACAGTAAAACCCAACTTACTTGAACTTGTGGGGACCTGATCAATAGTTTGTTAAATACATGGTATTTGAGTAATTAGAGGTTCGTGGAATATGTACCAACTCGGTCGGGACCAAACAAACTGTTCGAGGAAAGAGGGGTATTCAAGTTAACCGGGTTCAATTAAATAGGGTTTTACTGAACATTAGATTTTCATACAAGTATATGTGTAATAATGGAATATCATGTAAAATTAGGTTCATGTTGTAATAAATACTCAAACATTTTTTTTATCCAGAGACATAAAATGAAAGAACAAAGTCATATTTCAATTACTTTCTTTTTACTTGTTAATATTCAAGAAGACTACATGGAGGATATTTACCAGGTAACCGTTTTGTTTTAAAATTATTTTATGAATATGACATAATATTCTGCCAAATAGAATAGAAGTTACAATAACACAACCAGTGGAGATTTAAGTCGGACATTTTGTTAAGTACACGTACTGTCATGCACCTTCATAAGACAAATGACCAGAGTGTTTGAGATGGTAAAGAATCAACCAACTTATTCAGCTGTACTATAATTCTATGTACACTAGATATAAAAGAATCTATGGCCTTGTAGTCAACAGGAAAAATACATTTCTAGGTTTGTGGTCAACAAGGCAATCTGGATATACCACCACCCAGAACTATAAACTGAGACAAGTTGGGCCGCAGACTCAAGGACCAAGTGATTAAACAGAGCGTAGCCAAACCAACTACAGTACATTGTACATGTGTGCATAGGATTTCTGGAACTTGTTATAACTTCTATTCTATGGACTTCACCAACGTTAACGCAACCTGAATAAAATGTTCTGAAATATTTTATCATATTAGCAAAATATAGACGCTATTCAATTTTTCTATTTGTTTCATTTTTAACAGACTATAAGATGGAAAAGTATTTGCGTCAAAAAAGAAAGATTCAGTCTTAGTAATCTTTCACATCACATATTCTAATGACATTATGCTTACCAAGACAGTGTCATTTTGAATGGGATTCTCGATATCAATGCAATTCCATTGTATCTGCCATGTTCTGCTATTGCATTAATCAAGTTTTACTTATAAAACATGCATCAAATGTGTATTTCATCTAGAAATCAAGTGTTTGCGGGAAGCTGCAGAACCACTTGCTTTATATCTTTCCTTCATTTGCATTTTCTAGATGATAGTGGGCTAACAAAGATTGGAAAACCATGCAGTAACAAAACAATAACTCTCCCTTCATCTGAAGAGATTATGCCATAACAAAACTTAAACTGAAATACATTAAGTACCAATTCCTTCTTGTCGATACTTTTCAAATATTAATCCATCTTTTCTAAACTCAACACAGTCTGAAATCTTGACAGAAATTCTGAAAATAAAGAAATCATTAAACTTCATTATTGATCTATATAATGTCCTTTCCTGGAACTATTGCAACCGAGAAGGACTATGTGACTGACAGCTGCTTGACATCACTATATGCTTCAATATTATTATATATCACATGATCGTCTTGTACCAGTATGCAGTTAATTAATAAACCAAATTATCAATTTTATAATTTTGCGTATTACACATGTGCAATATGACCTATCAGCCCTGTGATTGGCTTCAATTTTTCTTTACTGTGACGTTATGTCTAGGACAGTAACATGACACCTGAAAGACTTCCTCCCTGGGGTCAAAATGGCGGCGTTTTACATTTCATTGATGTATCAAAATTGACGTTACACGAAAATAAAATAGATCTAACATTCTTTTACATTTCATGCAAGATTGATGAAACTCGTCACAAACTTTGCAATTCAGATCAATCCAATATATATTAAATCTGATGAAAATATTATTTTCAATATCAACAGCTTCGTAGAAATATAAAGGATACCTAACTAATAACTGTAAACTCTGTAAGATATTGTGAAACGTCTCCAATCCTGCCATACATGGAGCAGGACAGAGACTGTTTTGTGTCAGATTAGGGACGGTTCAGTTTGGAGGAGTGAAAAAGGTTGACTTGTCAGAATCCAGATACTAATTAAGGTATAACTGCTCTGATGCAGTTTATATATATATATAACACATGTACAGTCTAAATATGAATGTTTAATACCCAGTATCAACATTATACACAATATAATTTGACAAAGAATTTCAAAAGTATGGTATCCATATACTTAAGTATTGAAGTGTCTTGATATGGTCATTACGTTCAATATAAATAACAGAGCTTTGCAGGCAAACTTCATACTGTTTGCAGGCAAACTTCATACTGCGCACTAGCGCAATATGATATGTTTACCTGCAAAGTTCTGTCATTGATATCGACCGTAATGACCATATCAAGACACTTCAATGCTTATATTTACATTTCCTATCCATGTTGGTAAGTTATACTGATTTCAATTTGATTAAAACTATGATTAATGATTCATTATCAACATCTAAATTCGTTAAACGAAACAGCCATTTTGACGACGAACCATGAACGTTTCTATGCCAAAACTATGACGTCATAATTGTCGCATGCTGGGTGTCGTTTACTGTCTCTTAAACCGCACGTCTCCTTGGTTAGTTCATATGGTGGCTTTCAGCCACGCGAATGTAAATATATGTCTATGAATTACTAGACTATATTATTAATAGCTAAATTCCAGTTGTGTGTAAATATGCTGAAATTAAAAACAACAACCATGAACATTGTCATATTAAATTCAATAAGTAACAAAACTCACTCTGCTTGATCTGAATTTACAAAAACCAGTGCATTGGTTTCTGTTCTCATGAAAACCTTCACAGGCCATTTCACAACCGTGTCCGTCCCCTTCAGTTTGGCCCAAACAATTTCAGCTGCAGATGTTTCTTTTCTACAACTTTGACTCATCTGTTGAATGAAAAAAAGGTTTTGGTCTATTAATGTTCATTTTAGAAGTCCAAAAAACTCAAATGAATATTTTGAACTTAACATTGTTTCAGCATATAATAATACTCCTGGATAGCATAGCTTTTAACATTGCATTCAACAAGGGATTGTCTGAGAAATACAGGTCTAATTAATCATTTTGCCATGAAGCCAAAACAAGTTTGTTGCATTCTACAATATTTATACATTATATAACTATACAATTATGGACTTTTTACTTGGTTAATATGCTGTGATATTGACCAGAAGGAAACATATTGACTGAGGCTGTTTTATCATATAGCAAGTAAAGATTAAAGATGATAAAAGTGAATTTCAAGCTCAACACATACAAATGTACATGTCTCTAAATGTACAGGAGCCTGGAGAGCAAAGCGCAGGGTCATTTTGGAGATTCTACCAGGTTGGTATAAAACCATATTGACTGAATGTGAAACTTGCAAAAGACAGAAAATGCATTATATCTATCTTGATAAAGCATGAAATTTACAGTGGGGAACTGTGACCTCGCAATGATTATGGCATATCATAAATATAATATTAACTCAGTGTTTCTAAAAGTAGAAACATCAGGTTAATATCACAAATTATGGACCTCAAAGTAACCATTTTTAGCCAATGAAAATTGAGGAAAAATGGACCATATCTAATATTATATTCTAAGCACATTTCTATTACGACAGAAAATTCTCATTTAAACCTTCCTAATGCAAAAAGCATATTCTTTAATGTCTACACTAATTTTCCAAATTTTAGCCTTATCACAAGCAACCACATTTAATTGGAAATATCAAACAGTAAGCAGATGTCAGATTCAGTTCTGTGCACTTTCTGTCCATTGAAGATAAATAAAAATGATGTGTGTATGTTGTTATCTTATCAAATGTTGTTAATCCGTATTCTTTTTATTCCCCTACTGGTGAAGCCAGAGGGGACTATTAGTTTATCATTACTGTCATTACTCGTCGGTATCAGCCACATGCTTTATACCATGTATTCCTTGAACTATTGACCAGCTCCCCTTGAGTTCTAGTAAGTGGGGTTTTACTCTATATTTTTGAGCAGGTAAAAAATATAACCTGAAATGCAATGATTACCTCCAAGATTATCAACAAACTTATTTAGGATCACTTACTCTTCAGACTTCTTTCTTTTATCCTGTCAATCTATACTTCAAAATATCAAAATTTTCATACAAACAGAAAAAAACACAAGCTTGAAATTCCCCAGCAGAAAAGAAAGTTAGATAGTTCATACCATCAACAAATATCTCCAAAACATCAAAGTCAAAGTCAGAGCAAAAGCAACAAGCTTCTGAAAACTCAAAGTCAGAAAAAAACCCAATGAAACCAGCAGGAACATCACTAACATCAGCCATAATGACCCTTTTCCCTTGCAAATAAAATTATGTTCTAGCTCTAGCTGTCTTAATATCAATGTATGAAAATATTCAAATCCATAATATATATGGATTGAAACCAAATTAATGGACAATATAAGTCCAATAATTCAAATAACAGATTACAGGTTAGACTGACATGAAATTTAAACCAAAATCTTAAAAACTAGCTATTGAAATCAGAACTTAACCAAATATCCACCAAAGCATATGCAAGTTATGTCCTATTTTCATAAGCCTCAATTTGAAAATGTGATGTCATTTCCTGTTTGATCCATAATACACTGTGGGGTTAAAAAAAACTACCACAGTGCCACTTCATATATCTAAGCTATAATTCTAGCATAATTGTTTAAAAGAGGTTTTTTTATGCATTTGTTCACCTGCATGTTCAGAACTTGAAGAAAATCTTACACATTAATTACTTTGCAATAATTATTGTTTTTAGATTTGCAGTCACCAGCTGAACCAAACATACAATTTTACTTATTTCAGTCTCAAAAAGCAACTGAGATATATATTGTTCTTGATTATATGTTCATCACACAAAAGTATTACGCAAGGTTAAAAAGTTCAATGTATATTCTTGTGTGTATAAAATTACTTGCTAACTTTCCCTGATTGGGATGGAAACTCCTGTTTTTTACATTCAAGTAAGACAAAAATTATGAACAGTAAAACTTCCAATTGAAAAAAAACAAAAAATCAATAGGTCAGAAAGAGCAGCTAAATCTAAGACAAGCTATTTAAAGGAATAAGTTTATTAAAAGGAGGTCTATATGTTATTGTGGCTTGAATTTTTTATAGCATATGCAATCACCCACAGGATATTTTGTCTAAATGCCTTAATATATTGGTTTTTAATGCTTAAACACTAAAGGATTCTTGTGTGTCTAAATGTCTGCCATACTCTTCTGTCCATGTAATGTGTGTCTATATTCTTGGTCTTCAAGACTTAGTCACAAGAATGCAAGATTGAGGAATTCATAAGTCCATCATTCTTGTGTGCCTAAATGTTCATCATACTTGTGAGTCTCTCTTTCCAAGGACCGTGTGTCTATGTTCTTGGTCTTCAAGACTTATTTATATGTCCATCATTCTTGTGAGTCTAATTGTCCATAATTCTTGTGTGTCTAAATGTCCAGGGATTGTGTGTCTACTCTTTATCTTCAAACCTTAATCATAGGAATGCAAGCTTTAAGGTAGAAGAGTGTATATGTCCAAAACAATTTCTTCCGTCTCTTTTTTTCATATAGGCCTGAACATGTAAGTCTATATACTTTATGTACTCACACTTGAATTCTATTCCACATGAAAGAAACAAACTGGTAATCTCTACTGCAACTTCAAGAGATGTTGTTCTAAATCCAAATTTAGGTCTTCCATCTTTCCATGCTGTTATAAGTTTACACTGAATGTTTTGATGCAGAAGCATGGAAAATGCTAACCTTACCTCTGCAAGGTTTGGTATGTAAATTTCAACTATCATCAGTTACTGTAAATCGGTATTCCAGGAAAAAAATAGTCTGGACCATTGTCTAGATACACTGTATAAAAGCAGAGCAATAAGAATAAGAATAAACAGAATGCCTCCAAGTATCACACAGCTGACTATGTCCCCTTCATCCATTTTGAGCAAGACCATAACATGTGTTTACTTTACTAATTTTTAGAATGGAAAATTAGACACACAATGTATATATGTCCAAAAACATTCTAAACTGTGAACAAACATTTCTAAGAATGAATGCACACACATTAAAATAGTTAACAAGTAAAAATCATTTTAAAATTCAAACACTAAAAACTATTGTACAAAACTTACCTTGAGTTCAATATTCAGCTGATCACATCTTTTCCTGAAGACTCCATTTTCTTTGTGTGGCTATTGCAAATACCAAGAGTCTGATGCAACATTGTGTGGCTATTGCAAATACCAGTCCAATGTAACAAGCTTTCTGATTGGATGTTCACAAGCTCTCCTTCCACAGCTATAGATGAGTCTGATTGGATGATCTAAAACTATTCTACCAACCATTTTTAGAATACAGTACAAGTCAACCTATGGTAATGTCCAAGTTCTGGACAATTTGATGGACAGATCATGGACATACTACCTTATGTGGCTATGGTTAGAAAAACAAATAGACACATAAAACACATGCCCAAGCATTTTCCTAGATTTTATTGTGTGTTTAGACACACAACTCAAAATAGACACACAGTATCACACTGGGCTCAAAAATAGACACACAATGTATCCCTCGTGAGAACGGATGGAGGGACGGACGGACCACGGACCACGGACGCAGGGCGATTTGAATAGCCCACCATCTGATGATGGTGGGCTAAAAATGAGACATATGGATACGAAACTACAAGTAAAGCTAGGATAGATGTTTACATAGAAAATAGCGGTAAAGTTGCGACATCATTTTAGTAACTGATTGAAACAACTGAACAAAACTGTTTCGTCGAGTTTTTTATGTCAAATTTTAATGTTTTTATTCTTGCAAATGCCAGTATTTTTTTAAACGAATGTCAGTACGGTTCTTGTACCAAGTATACCGGTTGCCAACCCTTCTCGCACTTGGAACTCTGCGATGAATTTTTGATAACGTTAATATAGATGAATTGAATAGTAAGAAAAATGATTTAGAAAAGATAAGAGCACACAAGATGAAAGGTATTACTATTAGGTCAAGGGTTAAATGGGCAGAAGAAGGGGAAAAACCTTCTAGTTATTTTTTTAATTTGGAGAATCGAAATTATACTTCAAAAATTATACCAAAATTACAAACTGATAATAACACTGTCATAACTAAGCAGCAGGATACTTTGGAAGAAGTCTGTGCTTTCTATAAAAATCTTTATCGGGAATCTAATGTTACAGAAGAAAACTTGCAGCATGTAAACTTAGCTGATTACCTCAATGATAATGAAATGCCTAGATTATCATTTGATGAGTCAGATAGTTTAGAAGGGGAAATTACTCTCACAGAGGCAGGGAATACTTTGAAAAAAATGAAAAATAATAAAAGCCCAGGATCGGATGGATTTACTACAGAATTTATTAAATGTTTTTGGGGAAAATTGGGTGATTTTATAGTAAGATCAATTAATTTTGGCTATCACTCAGGGCAACTCTCTATAACTCAAAGACAGGGAATAATTACCTGTATTCCAAAAGCAGACAAATCTAGGCATTTCATTAAAAATTGGAGACCTATATCACTATTGAATATTGTTTACAAAATAGCATCTGGTACTATTGCAAATAGGATAAAATCTGTTCTCGATAAATTAATAAATGATGATCAAACTGGTTTTATTTCAGGTCGTTACATAGGGGTAAATACAAGATTAATATATGATATTATGCATTTTACTGAGGAAAATGATATTCCAGGCATGCTTCTGATGATTGATTTCGAAAAGGCATTTGATTCAGTGTCTTGGGTATTTATTGAAAAAGTATTGTCCCTTTTTGGTTTTGGTAATTGTATTGTTGATTGGTTTAAAACTTTACATAATAACGTACAGTCAGCAATTAATCAGGGTGGTAATCTATCTTCTTTCTTCAACATTGGAAGGGGCTGCCGACAGGGGGGATCCCATTGCGCCTTATCTGTTTATACTATGTGCAGAGATTTTGGCTGTGAAATTACGAAATAATAAAAATATCACAGGTATTAATGTTCAGAATTGCCCTATCTTATTATCACAGTATGCTGATGACACCTGCCTTATATTGGATGGATCTGAGAAATCACTTAAGGAATCAGTTAAAGAACTAAATGCAAAAAATTTCCGGATTGAAAATGAATATTGGTAAAACTCAAGTGATATGGATTGGTAGCAAAAAGTATAGTGAAGATTCTTTTCTGCCTGAACTAAATTTACAGTGGGGTAAGGAAAAATTCACTCTGTTAGGAATTGAATTCAGTGTAAATCTCCATCATATTCCAAAACTAAACTTTGACAAAAAACTAACTCGATTAAAATCCCTGATAAAAGTTTGGAAGAGAAGATCATTAACACCTATTGGAAAAATTAATGTAATAAGATCTTTACTTATATCTCAATTCAACCATCTTTTTATATCATTACCTAACCCAGATACTAAATTTGTAAACAAACTCAATTCAATATTATTTGAATATTTATGGAATGGGAAAACAGACAAAGTAAAAAGAGGTGTTATAATTCAAAACTTTGTTGACGGTGGATTGAAGATGATAAACATTAATGATTTTATTAACTCTCTCAAACTAACCTGGATTAGAAGACTTTATCAGAAGAGTGAGAAATGGCAGGTAATACTTAAGACATTTATTGATACAGATCTTCTTTCAAGTTGTGGTCCAGAATATATTAAAGTATGTGAAGAGAAATGTAATAACAAGTTTTGGAGTGATGTTTTTAAGTCTTGGTATTTATTGTGTGTAAAATACTGTGAAAAAACCTTTCCGGAAAATGTGTTGTTAGCTCCTATTTGGTACAACAGTAAAATCAAGGTAGACAGAAAAGTGATATTTTATAAAAACTACTACAAGAAAGGCATTTTGATTATAAATGATTTGATAAAAGATGTTGAAGCAGGTTTATTCTTCTCATACAATGAATTTATCCAGCTATACCAAGTGAATACAAATTTTTTACAATATCGAGGTCTAATATCTGCTATTAAAGATTTTTTTTCTACATACAATACACATGGTCAAGAAATTTCCTACCCATATATACCAATAAATCTACAACTTATTCTAAGGGAAAGTAAAGGGTCAAAAACTTTTTATTCTTTTATGATTAAATCAAATATTATACCATCTGGCACTATAGGAAATGGAACATAATTTTTGACAACATAGACAATCTGACATGGAGTAAAATCTACAAAATGCTTTTCGCTGTTACAAGAAATACAAAATTACAGTGGTTTCAGTTCAGAGTAATCCATCATATTCTCACAACTAACTCTTTCCTGTTTAAAATTAGAATGGTTATCTCCCCTCTTTGTGCTTTGTGCAACACTGAAACAGAGACAATTACTTATTTACTGTGGGAATGTGAAGAAGTACAAAGATTATTGGAAAGTTTTGACACATTATTAGAAGCTCTTTTGATCCCATTTTCAGTGAATAAGAAATCTTTTCTTTTTGGCATTCTGCATGAAAATTACCTTCCCAGTAATAGAGTAGATAATGAAATTATAATTACTATTAAACAATATATTTATAGGACTAGATGCTTACACAATTCATTAAACATTATTGCTCTTGTCAATATTATAAAAGATAATTACATGATTCAAAAATACATTGCAATTGGCAAAGGTGAAACAGCTAAATATAAATTTGAAAATGAGTGGAGGAAATGGGATAAATTAGTTAAACTATAATGTGTCATACTTTATTTTATCCATTGTTATATATTTCATTTTATATCCTTTTATCATTTTCTTAATTCGACAGGTTTTTTTTTCTCATTGGCCGGAAAGAAAAAAAAATGCTTTTAAATTATTATATATTCCAGTATTGTTTGTTGTCTACATAGAGTTCCTCCATCTCGCCCAAACCTTTTCCTTCTTTTAGTTTCTCTTTCTCTCTTATACTTTCTCTCCTTTATCTTTTGTGATTACAGTCCTCTTTCTTAGTATAATCTCTAGTCACTTCCTCTTCTTTCTTTTTTTACAAAATCAATGCAATGTACTTAATCATTACTGATGTCACTTCGTTTTTCCCTATTGAAAGATAACAAAATACTGAAATTTCGATCCATTAATGTCTGTATGTTGTAACTTGTAAAATTTGCTGGTAAAAAGTGTTTGTGTAGGTTAGGTATTTGTATGTAAACAATCTTGATTGTGAAAATATACATGCTTATATCAATGTGTGTGAGGATGTGTGGTGTGTGAGGGTGTTTTGTGGGGGGTGGGGGGGGGGGGGGGTGTGCGTGTTCGAATATACATGCTATACATGCTTTTTGAAATATATATATAGGGGTACATGCATGGGAGGGTGGGTCTGTGTGTGTCTGGTGTATGTGTGTATGTTGCTGTTTCATGTGTGTACTTCAATATAGCTTTTGTGAGCTGGGTGTTTTGTGTGTGTGTGAATTAGATGATTTGTAAGTATTTTGTTTCTATATTTCATGTATATGTGCACGTGTGAGCATGCATAATATGAAAATATAATGTATATTGCATTGAAAAACTGAATAAAAAGATAATTACAAAAAAAAAGAATTTTTGATAACAGGCTACCACCAGACGTCTCAAATATATAATTTTTAGTGTTATAGATCTAGCACTTTATTTGAAGTCTTGATATTTTTCATAAATGCATAATTATATACATTGTAGTTTAACTACATCATATATGAACCAAAAGAAACTGAAAACAAGAAATATCTTTAAAAATGATAAACAGCATAGTTTTAATGCTGGTGGTTATAATGTAAAACTGCTGGTGAAATAAATTAACGAACTAATTAATAAATGCGCAGTTTCAGCACGGATAACAAAATTATATCAGTTTGAATCATTTTTGGTGATAATAAGTCTGCATTTGAATCAGGAATATGATTTTATTAATGTGTCATTTGAATAGATACATCCACTTATTCAGCTTGCATTCAATCTTAATTTTGTTTCGTCTTTAACTGCATGTCTGCATTTTGCATTTACCGCTACATTGACCAATCACATACTTCATCTTGACCAGTAGCGCCACCTGTTGCGTGATATCCGGGAACAAAAGAAAATTATACGGCTATGCTGAAAAACCCAAAAAACTGTGAATGGAAATATAATGAAAGCGAGAGGTTTTGACGTCACATCTCGTAGGTGATTGTAACATGGCAGGCGTAAACGTCCCTATAAAAATATAAACACATGGCGGTTGAAATAGTATCTCTTCAATAAAAATCAATCTTTATCTATTTATTTTCTCATTCATGCAGGTCGTTGGTTTTTACTTACAATCAGATACGTGAAAATATTCGACCGTCTGTCTCCTGGGTACTAGCTGGCCTACTAACTGACCGAGTACACTTGTGTGCCTACATTATGTGTAGATATAATGTTTTTGTTATAATTAATAAGCTCTGGTGGCATTCAAAGTCGATGTTAAATGAAATATATTTCTTTTGGGGGATTTTATGAGAATTATAATAAACAATTACAACATTCAAAATATCGATCTACTATCGAGATAAATTGGTTGTGTATTGTGTCGGTATGTACGAGTTGTCTCCCGTGATTACGGAGATAGCCGCTTGAGTACCAAACGATTGGTTCCGCAATGAAATCCTATAGCTGATGCTATAATGTGAGGCACGCCTCCCATAAAAATGATTAGCACCATGATGAATTGAAAGAAAGAAAACCATGTATTGTAACTACAATTTGTGCCATCATTATTTGGCAGAACATTTTCAGCACAAAATCCACTAAAATAAGATTACCACTAAAATATGTACATTTACAGTATATATATTTAGCTCAGCCAACGACATTTTAACTCTGAATATTTCCCTTTAACTTCATTGTGAGGAGGAAGAGATGTATTTAACATTTAATTTACTGTATCACAGAAAAATATTATTAAGAAATGCAATAAATACAAAGTCTTAAGTCAGTTAAGTAGAAAATATTCTACAGTTACTACAGTCAGTGCTCTTTAAGATATACAGAGCAACCCGCTTATTTGCATAGCCCTTTTTCCATGACAAAATATGCAAATAACCGGAGTATTCGTATAGGCGGAGTTGGGTTTAGGCCCCTCTTATACACTATGTAGATTGTCAGGTAGGTACTCAAAACGGGCGCTATATGATTGTTTACGTTATTTGCATTAAAAATATAATTAAAAAAACATTATTTAAAATATAAGAGTAAATACGAAATAAATGGGTTGTTATTCTTTGTAAATGTACAAATATTTGCATATACTTCATCGTTTACTACTTGTCACTCCGAGTCTGTGGGTCCGATATCGGTCATACACGCGTGGGTTGGCACTACGATGTACAATGTGATCGTTTCAATTAACATTCATTATCGTCTCGAGATGCGTTTTGTTCCTGCTATGAGTATATTAGTTGTTTGATCATAGATGATGAACTGCTTAAGCAATAGACTGTCTTAAATGACCGTGAGATGTGTATTGTCGTTTGGGTTTGTTCTGGAAAATGGCGCACACACACACAAAGAGTTGTCGTTCATTACACATATGCCCCCACAATGCAACGCGCCTAGTAAACAATCATGGCGATCGCAACCTGCCTCAGCGAGTGTTCAAGTGCACAGAACACAGGTTTGGATCGATGCTATAATAAATAAACAAATCTCATCAAAAGATGAGGCATATAAATATTTTATTCAGTAATTCTTCTTCACAATGCTACTGATATGGTCTGGATAATAACTAAATGTCGATATCGATGCATCGAACATAACCTGTTTTGACAAAGTGGGAACCAATGATTAGATAACGTTGTACATCGTGTCGAATCAATATGTAAGTTAAAACACTTTTCTTAAAACTTTTATTACGGGAAAATCACAAAAATACCCTAAAATCAATTAAAATTTTTCGATTTTTTGGAATTTTTATATGCATATAAGCGGGAGTCAGTGTTTTAGTCGATGCAAATACATGTACACGGGATTAAAATACAAAGATAAAGAAGAAGAAAATCGGGACCTGAGAATTTTATGCAAATAAACGGGATATTCAAATAACCGATATTCAAATAAGTGGGCTCCTCTGTATATCAACATACAAATTTCAATGGCTGTTGAAATATTCTAGCAACAGTACTTAACATAAAGTCTAGGGGCTATGGTGGCTGAGTGGTTAAGGTGTCCTGACACTTTATCACTAGCCGTCCATCTCTGGGTTGCGAGTTCGAAACCCACATGGGGTAGTATATTTGCCTAGTACCGACCATAGGCCGGTGGTTTTCTCCTGGTTCTCCGGCTTTTCTCCACCTCAAAAACTTGGCACACCCTTAATGACCCTGGCTATTAAAACGACGTTAAACAAAATAAACCAAACTAATACGAAGTCTTGGCAGGTTTACTTTAAAGGATAAAAGGATCGCAAGCAATGAGCATACCTTTCTGTTACATTATTTAGGACATAACATGTTATTCTCTGTGAACAATTGATACCTGCAGAAGTTGACATTGTCGATAAGTAGCCAGTGACCGGCCTGTAATGCCTGTACCAGCACGCTGTCAGCCCACTTAAATGCCCCGCTGCCTGACCCTACATAGGTCAGCGTTAACTTGGAGGTCACCTCTGACTCCAAGTCTGTTACTGTCTTCAGAAATTCTGAAATTATTAGAAAATGTCAGTCACCATACTAAATAAATTAATCAACTTATGTAATTTCAGAACATGTCTCACTCAATTTGTACAGTCAGGTACTTTTTTAGCCACACCAAAAAAGATGTACAAATGTACTGAATAATTATTAAATTTTCGCTACTGAACAAAACAAGCATACTCAGTCTCGGTAGTGCTAAATCAATACAAATCCCCTACCGTGCCCTGCTAAAAACAGTAAGCGACTTTGACCATGACCCAAAAATACATGAAACTCAAACTTGTTCAAGACAACATGGTCTTTTATCATTGTGTTAAGTTTGATAAAAATTCCACGAGGAGTGAAACTGCTAAAGCGCTGACAAACTTTAATTGGGCACTACGTACATATTATGCACAAGACGGATTGAGAGGAAACCTAATTCCCCCCGTTTCACTAAAAACCATTTAAAGAAGATACCCATTACATATTATATACAACTTCTAACTGTTTACAATAGAAATGAAAAAATAACAAGATAATTCAACGAATTACAGTCCCCCACCGGGTTGTTATCTCGAGATCCAATAGCAATGAGTGTGAATCTCGAGATGCAATAAGGTCATGTATTTTCTTCAATGTATTGAATAGTGTAGGAGATAGAGCCCGGACAAGCTTTTTCTTTAATGTAGGTCAGAGGTCAAAATATAGGTCACAGTGACCCGGTTTTTGTACGCGACACACCGCCTTCCCACAAGGAACCATACTACCAAGTATTAAGTTCTAGTCCTTTATAGTGTAGGAGATAGAGCCCGGACAAACTTTTACTTTAATGTAGGTCAGAGGTCAAAATATAGCAAAATAAAGGTCACAGTGACCCGGTTTTGGTACGCGACACACCGCCTTCCCACAAGGAACCATACTACCAAGTATTAAGTTCTAGTCCTTTATAGTGTAGGAGATAGAGCCCGGACAAACTTTTACTTTAATGTAGGTCAGAGGTCAAAAAATAGCAAAATATAGGTCACACTGACCCAGTTTTTGTACGCGACACACTGCCTTCCCACAGAGAACAATACTACTAAGTATTAAGTTCTAGTGCTTTATAGTGTAGGAGATAGAGCCCGGACAAGCTTTTTCTTTAATGTAGGTCAGAGGTCAAAATATAGGTCACAGTGACCCGGTTTTTGTATGCGACACACCGCCTTCCCACAGGGAACCCACACACTAAGTATGAAGTTCCAGTGTCTTATAGTATGGGAGATAGAGCCCGGACAAATAGTGTGCGGAAGGACGGACGGACAGACGGACGGACGGACAGACGGACGGACGGACGGACAGACGGACAGACGGACGGACACAACGCAAACCTATAGTCCCCCCCGGATTCCGGTGGGGGACTAATAAAGGGAAACTTGTCAATGTATCTTAGGCCTGTAATCAAGATACCCGTATATACATTTATCGTCTGAGGAACAAGAGAGGCAGCCATTTGAATCTTTGAATTGAATAGTTAAACAATTTACAATTTGTCATTTTTAAATACATTTTAACATCAAATATAAAGGAATTTGAAGTAAGAATTCTTGTTATGTCCTTACCGGCTCCTTTATCAGATGTCTGAGTCTGGAGAGACTGCTTAATGTCACTTATGACCTCTGTCAGACATGTGACCTTGACCTTGACAGACTCTAGCTCTTCTACACTCGACAGTTTCATTCCAAACTCTGAAACAGTTGCCATCTTGTTGTCAACAAAGATTTTAGCCAATAAAGGAAACTGACCTCCACGTAAACATTAATGACTCTGAAATAAATCTCTTATAACCCTGTATTATTAGTTGGGTCATGTGATTCAATTCAGCAAATCAAAACATTAGAGTCTCAATGGAGGTGTTAGAGTAATTAAACTATTTGTTGATTGTCACATGATACCCAACGAACCAATAGGATTTCCACCATAACTGTACCGACCCGCATCTTCACACTGCCTGAAGCTGTTCCAGGATTGTTGCAGCCTCCCTGCCATACTGACATGTTGACCTTGGAGAAGCAGGATGGTGGTATCCAAGACAACAGATTCGGTTGTGTAGACGAGTTTCTCTACATGGTTCTGGATATCTGCCTACAGTAACAGGAAATAGTCAGTAAACACATCAGAGAGGACAGACGACACTGGTTCTGTCAATCTGTGGTACAGATTTTACTACACATTGTATACAATGATGGCATGATGTATTCATATCACCTATTACAACCTGAGACATTTAGCAAGAAAGTATGGCAGAAAAATAATCGTTTCTGTGTGATGTAGACAAAGATATCTCAACCCTCTGGATAAGATTTTTCTTTGAATTTAATAGGAAATTATCACCCCTGTGATGTAGACTAATAGAATCTTTCACCCCCTTGGGGGTGAGACAGGGGATTCTCAACGTGAGGGGAAGATTCTTAAGTTGCCAAACACGAGGCTTGCCGGGTGTTTGGCAGCATAATTATCTTTCCCCAAGGGTTGAGATTCCCCTGTCTCACCCCCAAGGGGGTGAAAGATTATTTTTCTCTTACCCTGTTTATACCCTCTTATGTATCTAATATTGACGTTACATCAATGCAAGGTTTGGTTTGGTTTGGTTTACTTTGTTTAACGTCCTATTAACAGCTAAGGTCATTTAAGGACGGCCTCCCGTACGTGCGACATGCATGCGTGTGTTGAGTGCGTATGTGTGTTTTGGGAGGCTGCAGTATGTTGGTGTTAAGTCTCCTTGTGATAGGCCGGAACTTTTGCCGATTTATAGTGCTACCTCCCTGAAGCATACTGCCAAAGACATCCAGCAGCACACCCCACCCGGTCACATTATACTGACAACGGGCGAACCAGTCGTCCTACTCCTTGTATGCTGAGCGCTAAGCAGGAGCAGCAACTACCATTTTTAAAGACTCTGGTATGTCTCGGCCAGGAAAAGAACCCAAAGCCTTCCTCACAGGGGCGAACGCTCAACTAAAGGCCAAAAGTGAGGCAGTGTCAAGGGAGACGTTAGGAAGAAAAAGTTCTTAAGAAAGAAGAGAAAAGATAAGATCCCAAATTTAGTCGCCTCTTATGATCATGCAATGGGGACATCAGGTACAATTCTTACGCCCTACCTGCAGGGCTGTCAATGCCAGGAAATGTTGATGTGACCTGATTGAATTGTCAACATGACGTCATTGTGTAGTCACCTTGACATCATGGTATTGTTGATGTGATAAAATGAAAGTGTTGAGAACATGCAAAAAGTATATGTAGCTTATCTTTTACCTAGAGTGAGATAAGGAAATCTCACCCCAGTAAAACTGTGGATATCCCTGTCCAGGGTAAGAGAAAAAGATTATCAGTCCTCTGGATGTGGCTTTACTGGTTTGAATTAATGACAACACAATCTACTAATCTGCACAATTCGTTTTCAGTCCCTACAATAGGAAACTATAATATATTGCTGCATTAACTTTATAACAAATTGACAGATTGTACAACGGATTACTGGAGTACTAAACCTCTTCAAATCTGCCCAGTAGTTCTGTGGTGTCCATGGAACAGTTCATTGCTAGAACATGTAGGTGATGGCCGGTCAAACTGGACAGTAGCTGGACCAAGCTGGTCTTACCACAGGACTGAGGCCCCACCTGGTGTCAAATTATAAATTTATAATATTTACAATATTTATCATATCTTAATATTTGTTATACTGCTCACAAAAATGGAGGAAACGTTATGGGTTATTCCAGTAAAACATCTATCCCACTCCAGGTTTGGTTAAGGGGTACCAACTATAGAATTTATTAAATGAATTACTAGAAGTAATAGGAAGGAAATCCAACCATGGATACAAGTGATTTATTTTGGAGTCCTGCGGGGTCAGGTGGATATCTTAATGGAATAGCCCTAATCAAAAGACTTCCTGCTGGAACTGACATAACTTGTTAGCTGGACCAGGCTGGTCTTACCACAGGACTGAGGTCCCAACTGGGGTCAAATTCAAATTTGCATATTGCATTATATGATATTCATTATATCATAATATATGTTATACCGCTCACAAAATGGATGAAAACACTTATCAATGACTGCTTGCTGGAACTGATATAGCTTGCTTCAAAGATTGGTAAAGTTAATATGGAAACAAAAATGGCATCCTCATGCACAAATATAAATACCAATGATGACAGCACTATCACCGTAATTATTAACATCAGCCATTTTTAAATAATTAAACTGACTACATTGACATATACATGTATCTGTGGAATACTTTTTAATTACAAGAATGGGCATCCAGTTCATCTGGACGCACTTCATCACTGCTTCCATACGCTCCAGGAGGTGGTGAAGGAGGTACAGTGACCGAGTTGTCTCCCTTGACACAAACTCTTCACGGCAGAGAAATGAGTGTCCTGCCTGTATTACACTGTTGGAAATGGTTACTTGTCTACTGGGCACATAAAATGGCAGACTATCAGGAAATATCCTCTCGTACAGATCCTTCACCTAGACAAGACAAAGCAAGCAATACAAATTCTCAAATGATGTGGTGTCCAACTTTAAAAAGTGCATGTTTATCCATTTTTCTTGGTGCAGACATTAGGGAATAATGAGATAACTTGTACATCTTAAGGGGAAGATACATTTCAAAAGATTAAACAATTTATTGAAGATTTTCTGATTATAATTTTTTTCAAGATGTAACAGAGACACTAGATAATAATCTATTTATTTACTTAAACATTGACTGTGAAATGATTCCCAGTGGTGTTTTCATGATGAAAAAATTAGTTTTGTCAATAAAAGTATAATGCAAGTACAAAAATATTAAATAAAAAAAAAACAAATTCCCTTAGGTGCCAATTGAACAATATATGAGACAAAAATCTGTTTAAAATTGAAGTCTGATAGTGATGACGAAGATTTTCTACCACTAATACATGTACTTGTAACCATGATTTTGACTTTAATACCCTGAATCATGAACTCTGTCAAGGCATTCTTATACTTGAATTTTACGAATATAAATATAAAGTTTGATTCATATCCATTTAAAAATGAAGTCACTAATTCATATATGGAGAGAGCAATGAATATGCCATAAGAGGATAAAATTGTGTCTTCAGATCTCTTTTGCATGCAGTACATATACACTAGAAAAGCTGAGAAAATCTGTACTATATTTTGAATTATTTCATTTTTGGCCGATTGTCATGCTTCAAAAAGACACGAAAAATCAATTATTGCATCCTGAAACAATTAATACTGCGGAATGGATTTAATCAGAAAAATTACAAACAAGAGGCCCATGGGGCCTGCATCGCTCACCTGGTTGGATTAGGCCAAATGTCAAAATAACGTTCATATTCACTTTGTTTTATTTGTTAATCTCTAACAATGCTATATATGGTTATAGTGTGGTAATCCGAACTGCTTTCAGATTAATGAAGTCCAGACTCTCTAAGGTCTGAAAGACCTCAAGAATTGCTTTTAGAACATGCATTCATCACTTTATGACTAGTAGCGATTCAAAGGAATTACCTCTATTTCACCTATTGGGCCCCGCCCCTATGACCCCTCCGGGGTCAGAGCTACCATTTATGCAAAATCTGTTCCCCTTCCCCCAAGAATGTTTCTGACCAAATTGGGTTCAAATCCATTCATAACTTTATGACTAGCAGCGATTTAAAGGAATTACCCCTATTTCCCCTATTGGGCCCCACCCTTTTGGCCCCTCGGGGGTCAGAGTCCCCATTTATGCAAAATCTGTTCCCCTTCCCCCAAGGATGTTTCTGACCAAATTGGGTTCAAATCCATTCATAACTTTATGACTAGTAGCGATTTAAAGGAATTACCTCTATTTCCCCTATTGGGCCCCGCCCCTTTGGCCCCTCCGGGGTCAGAGCTACCATTTATGCAAAATCTGTTCCCCTTCCCCCAAGGATGTTTCTGACCAAATTGGGTTCAAATCCATTCATAACTTTATGACTAGTAGCGATTTAAAGGAATTACCTCTATTTCCCCTATTGGGCCCCGCCCCTATGACCCCTCCGGGGTCAGAGCTACAATTTATGCAAAATCTGTTCCCCTTCCCCCAAGGATGTTTCTGACCAAATTGGGTTCAAATCCATTCATAACTTTATGACTAGTAGCGATTTAAAGGAATTACCTCTATTTCCCCTATTGGGCCCCACCCCTTTGGCCCCTCCGGGGTCAGAGCTACCATTTATGCAATATCTGTTCCCCTTCCCCCAAGGATGTTTCTGACCAAATTGGGTTCAAATCCATTCATAACTTTATGACTAGTAGCGATTTAAAGGAATTACCTCTATTTCCCCTATTGGGCCCCGCCCCTATGACCCCTCCGGGGTCAGAGCTACCATTTATGCAAAAATCTGTTCCCCTTCCCCCAAGAATGTTTCTGACCAAATTGGGTTCAAATCCATTCATAACTTTATGACTAGTAGCGATTTAAAGGAATTACCCCTATTTTCCCTATTGGGCCCCGCCCTTTTGGCCCCTCGGGGGTCAGAGTCCCCATTTATGCAAAATCTGTTCCCCTTCCCCCAAGGATGTTTCTGACCAAATTTGGTTCAAATCCATTCATAACTTTATGACTAGTAGCGATTTAAAGGAATTACCTCTATTTCCCCTATTGGGCCCCGCCCCTTTGGCCCCTCCGGGGTCAGAGCTACCATTTATGCAAAATCTGTTTCCCTTCCCCCAAGGATGTTTCTGACCAAATTGGGTTCAAATCCATTCATAACTTTATGACTAGTAGCGATTTAAAGGAATTACCTCTATTTCCCCTATTGGGCCCCGCCCCTTTGGCCCCTCCGGGGTCAGAGCTACCATTTATGCAAAATCTGTTCCCTTCCCCAAAGGATGTTTCTGAACAAATTGGGTTCAAATCCATTCATAACTTTATGACTAGTTGCGATTTAAAGGAATTACCCCTATTTCCCCTATTGGGCCCCGCCCTTTTGGCCCCTCGGGGGTCAGAGTCCCCATTTATGCAAAATCTGTTCCCCTTCCCCCAAGGATATTTCTGACCAAATTGGGTTCAAATCCATTCATAACTTTATGACTAGTAGCGATTTAAAGGAATTACCTCTATTTCCCCTATTGGGCCCCGCCCCTTTGGCCCCTCCGGGGTCAGAGCTACCATTTATGCAAAATCTGTTCCCCTTCCCCCAAGAATGTTTCTGACCAAATTGGGTTAAAATCCATTCATAACTTTATGACTAGTAGTGATTTAAAGGAATTACCTCTATTTCCCCTATTGGGCCCCGCCCCTTTGGCCCCTCGGGGGTCAGAGTCATCATTTATGCAAAATCTGTTCCCCTTCTGCCAAGGATGTTTCTGGCCAAATTTGGTCAAAATCGTATATGAACTTTTTGACTAGTAGCGATTTGAAGCAAATGTTGACGGACGGACGGACAGACGGACGACGGACGACGGACGCTGCGCCATGACATAAGCTCACCGGACCTTCGGTCCAGGTGAGCTAAAAATTGAGAGACAATCAAGGCTATAAATATATATATATGTGAAAAGTAGAATGTTTTATAAAGCACACAAAATTTTACTTTTCCTACATCTGAACCTGATAATCCTAAATTGTTACCATGGTGACTCTAACATCCTGTGCAGGACCTACATTATATTTATCCTGAAGTATCCCCAGTCTCTCCTTGTACAGTAGGCCAACAAACTCACCAGGGTTAAATCCACTGGCAACCAGCAGTTCACCATATACCGTAATTATTCGTAATCATGGAAGTCAGCCATTAATCAACAGACTTTACTTAGCTTTGATCACAAAATGTTGATGATTATTCATTTATCTATAAAACACTTGCATATTTTTTTCAACTGTAATAATTGTTTGGACAAGGAAAAGTGCCCATTTGTCATATAACCTTCAATGTTTACAAATAACCTTGACCTTTCTACTTGTTACCTTGACCTTGAATTAGGCTCTTCAATCAGATACAACATTTTGATATCATATTATCAGGAAAGACAAAAATAAAAATAAGTCGACTATAATTGTACCTGATTGTGACAGAGAAGATCACACCATCGAAACAGATCACGCAGGTTGAACTCCCAGGGACTGCCTTTCTGACCCCAGCTCTTGTCGACTGTGGCTTCTTGATGGATCTGCAGTATATAAATACTGTATCTGATTTTTATCCTGCAATAAGCCCACAGAAATAAAATTTGACTAAACAAAGGGGTTTAGTCTATTGCAAGTCAATAAGTTATAAAAAAAACATCATTTGCATTAAATTTTTACTTACCTGTAATACACTAACTAGATGGGAGGGCTTCATTTCAAAAAAAAATATTGTACAAAAATATACAGGAGGCCCAGAGGGCCTGTATCGCTCACCTGGTTGATTTGATCAAACTTCAAAATAATGTTGTTAACAGCTTTATTTGATGATGTCTTACAATGCTATATATGGTTATGGGGTGGGGATCTCAATGGTTTCAAAAGATATAACAAAGAATCCAAGTCCCTAGGGTTGGGGAAAGACCCTAGGGCCTATTTTTACAACATGATTGTGTTTATCTCTTCATGCCCAAGAATGTTATTTATGGTTATAGGGTGGGTATCTCAATGGTTTCAAAGATATAACAAAGAACTAACTCCCTAGAGGTGGGGAAAGACCCTAGGGCCCCTTTTTAACAAGGTGGTTGTGTTTATCACTTGATGGCCAACAATACCGTATTTGACCTAATAAGGGCGCAGGGCGCGAGTAATTGACAGTGGGGGCGCCCTTATTAAGATTAGTTATTCTGAAGTTTTATGAAACAGACTATACCTTATAGCAGAATACCCAAGGTTGTGGAAACGGTAAAATATTCAGTCATAAAATTATTCCAGATGAAGATATCTATTCATTATCATATATTAAGCTTAAACATCACTTGAATATTCCTGTAAACTTGTAAACCATGCCAGCTGATCTTTAGACCAGAGAACGTGTGTTCCACCATTTATGTTAAATGGAACTCTTTTGTGTTCTATTTATAGAAACAGGTAATTTCCCAGATCATATCAGACATCGTTTTCTTTGACCTATAATTGATTTACAATGTCTTTTACTAGCTTTCTGTTCTGAACAAAAGTTATTTATCAACAAGAATGAAGTCTTTAGTTTATCTTCAAATAAAGATGGTAAGTTATTATTTGTATGGGTGTTTAGTTTTGGGTGCTCTTTGCACTGACATATGTCATCTATAGCCTGTAGGAATACACAAAATGTGGCGAAAACATGTATTCCAGATACTTAATTTGCTGAAGAAAATTGAACACATAAAGTAGCAAAATATTTCTCATAAATTATTACTTTTGAACACCATTTTTACACTCAGTCAAAGATTTATTTCCTTGAAAAAAGGTAGGGGCGCCCTTATTAGGGCAGGCGCCCTTATTAGGTCAAATACGGTACTTTATATGGTTATGAAGTGGGGATCTCAATGGTTTCAAAAGATATAACAAAAGAACTTAAGTCTTTAGGAGTGGGGAAAGACTCCAGGGCTTATTTTTATAACAGGATATTGTTTATCTCTTGATACATGGACGTGGAGACAATCACTGAACATTCATTTATGCAATTATAGCTTATTTTCATGAATTAACATGTATGGTGAAAAATGAAAGAAAGTGTGGGGGCCAGCGCTATGTCAAACCTTCATAGGCATTAACTTCACACAATCTTTGGCAATATTAGCAGTGACAGTTGGATTAGTCATAATAAAATGGCTCTTTTAATCGACTCCTAGGATGAGATTTTCTATTAATTAGTGTCACTGATCACAGCAAATATGCCCTTTGCTGAGTCTTGGTATTGGACAAAAAAAAAGAATAATTTGGACATCATAAAGACTTATTACAGTTGGGGTTAAATGTGAAGCGTCAGATCAATTGATGCATTGCATGCAAAAGAAGTGTCAAATTAAATTTTGCAGCGTCATTGAAAATTATTACGACCATGAATTGCAATGGCACTTGTAAGCTTTTTAGAGACTGCATGGAACTGTTTTCTCAAAATGGTAATAAGCAAGGATTTCGTGAACTGTCCTTGTGAAAAAGTCAACAGTGAACAAAAGCATCAAAACACAAGGTTCACGGCTGCATATTGATAAGTTAAAGAACCTGCTTCACAAATTCTGACATGCATGTGATAAAATATCTTCACTAGATGACCAACTGAAAATAACCATGCCTAGGTCAGATGTCCAACTTAAATTATGATACATTGCATTGTAATTCAAGAAATTATTTTCCGGCTACTTTTTTATTATCGTTTTCGTTTTATAGAATTCACAAAGTAATTATTCACAGACAAAATTTGTTAAAATCCTCAAATCCAGTTTTTTTGATGCACATAAAATAGTTCATTTGATACATCACTTTCAAAATTATAAAAGTCAACAGTACTCATAGGCTATTTATAACTCAAAGAGTACATGCAGGCCCTATCTGTCAAAAATGACCCGCCAAAAAGCAGTGAGATGATAGGGATCGGTGAGTCTAATCTCGCCAGCTTCACATGTAAATTACAATCAAAAGTTACAATGCAAACCACTTTAAATTCAATTTCTCCACCATGTAGTGAATGAGAGGTTGGAGGAACTCCCTTTTACATCGTCAGTTCACAAATCATAAAGACGTCTGCTCATGTATTTCCAAGTCGTCTGAATCCCCAAAATGTATCTCACTAACTAAAAGAATTACAATGGAGGGGAATAACTCAAACTTTTGGCTTAGATCACCTTCTAAAGGCCTCTCATTCCAAAGGACGTACAGGTCCTAGCCTCGTCTGTCAATACATCTAATATATAATCAAGGTTAATAATTCGATCGGCATAGATAAACCACCTAATTTCAGGAAAATTGTAAATGTAGACAAACCGTCGAAGATGTACCACTGGTAATAGTCTCAATCATCAGACAGATGTTTTTCCTTTAATTTGGTATATATGATTCGGTATCCAGACGTTTCGCTCCCAACACGTTTCGCACCAAGTCGGTTCGCACCCAACAGGGACGGTTCGCACCACAAAAATAAAATAAAAAGGACGGTTCGCCCCCAGTGAAACATGTTTATTGAAATAGAAAATGATTAAACTTATACATTATTATTAACATTATATTTTGTTTGACCGTGTTTTTATTGTTTTGTACCTTCGTTACTGGTGTAAATACTTTGCTATGTTTGTGTTGTAGCTTCCCTTCGTACAGTCGTTAATGTTTGTGCGAAGCCACATCCGAGTTGTTATTAGCAGTGTACCTAATGAGTGACCAGGGACATTTTGCAAGCCCAGGATTTCGTTAATGAAGAATTTTTTGATATTTTTTTCTGTAACATACTTACAGAGACATATATAGACCATTATCTAACACCATGCAAAATTTCACTTCGATCGAATGATTGCATAATACGGAAATGTACCTCTGAAGTTGCAGTTCAGCATGCACTCGGGTGTCGAGGGACATTTTGCATACAGATTATACATTTATCTAACACCATGCAAAATTTCACTTCGATCAGACGAGTGTATATTATTGTATTTTGTTATTGAATCCAGCCTTCGGTGATCACTTCACTGTCCGGGCCATTTTATATCTACCTGTGATCTGACAAAGTAATCCCGTAGCACCGCCCACCTGCGGTGTGACCGGTAATTGTATTGGTTTACATAACAACTTGACATGTTCCTGTTAATTGATTATATTACATATTGCAACCCGGAATAAAATACACATAAAAACTTACTATTTCATAAGTTACGATTATTCCTTCAGTTACAGTTTCAGTTCAGTAATTAGAACGTTTAATAACATCGTAAACTTTGTGTTCTAAAATAAATACGAAAACTGTAATTCTAAGTTAAATGCTAACATTCTTTTTTACAACATAAACAGTTTTAATGAGTGACAAGCCCGCGAGTTCGGCTAATCTAGCTAGACACTCGCTAGATAACGTACAATTATAGGCAAAAATATATATTGTTTTTAGTATTCTAGTACAATTAATGACTTAAAAATGAATATATCAATTATTTATCAATCTCCTGCGAATCAAATAGAATATTAACATAAGCTTTAGGCTTGTTTTCGAATCCTTACATTCATGTAATGTGTACAACTTTGCTGTTTACAAAATATAATACTGTTTAAACCAATCAAATAGAATATAGCACATTATGACAGAATTAATTGTTACGTAAAAACTCCGTCGTTATATCTGATAAAATCTTGTACTGCTGCAACAACACGTGTACAAATAATCATCAATTACTATTATTGGTGACTACGTAATACGTACGATTGGCTTCTTGAAATATTAGTTCTATAGATTCGAGTTGTGCATTTTCGAGATTTCGTGAAAAGGGAGTAAATAAAAAAAAATAGTAAAAACAAATTTACGAGAAAATGGAGTATATATATCTCCGAGATGTATCAATATGCATATCAGTTATCAGACTCGCCCAATTTCCTGTAAAAAGAAAACCCCACAAAAAATGATAACAATATTAACGACTATAGTATCAAAATAACACAACATTAACTATTATTAAGGTTTAAAACAAGTGAAAAAATTAGGGTGCGAAACGTCTTTTCATAGGGTGCGAAACGTCGTGGTGCGAAACGTCTTGGGGGCGAAACGTCGTGGTGCGAAACGTTTTGGGTGCGAAACGTCCGACATTCTATGATTCGTTAGCTGCAAGGTTTATGTACGATCAGCTGTTGAAACAACGAGAGTCTTTGAAGGAACACTACAGCTGCTGAAATGACGAGTTATTTTTGAACGATCAGTTGACATTATTTAGAGATAATGTAGCGTGTTTGTCCTTTTTGCAGGCATACTTGACGTTCAAGAAACGATGTACATGTACTGTTCAGTATCACTTCAGTCACATTTGCATGTTATCATTGTTACCAGCCGGAGCTAGAGACGCTCAAATTACAAGCTAACATACACAGGGGCATGTCTAGTTTTATATTAAACAAATAGTCAGAAATACCTGACACAAATATATATGGACCGAGACCACAATTAGCTTCGCTATATGTTTCATTGGAACATTAAAATTCATAGTAAATTCCCAAAATCTCATATCCAATTTTCCAACTCACCTGGCCAAGACCAACATGTGAGAAGCAAAATATAAAAGTTTCAACATAGCATGTTCAGCATTTTCTGGAGTTAGCTGTCAAAATGTGTCACCAACGTGGATTATATACATCCGGGTCAGGGGTAGAGGTCAAATCAGGACTTTTCACACAGGACCCTGGCGCACAGAATACATGATCAATATTAATATTTTACATCACAAAACATAGATTGACATCTCTACTATAAATTTAACGTTACATTAAATTCATAGACAAAAATCAAGTTCAAACAGGCATTTGATTTATTTCCATGAAATACATACCTTTCTGAGGGGACTTCATTCGTGGGGCCTGAACCCGGAAGTACTTAATTGTGGTCTCAGTCCTATTATAGGACACTATTTTTGTCAAAAATTTAAAATAAATGTTTTCATAAACTGTGAGCTATTTGAAATCATGCGGTCAAAACAGAAATACTCTATGACACATAAAACAGGAGTTAGAGAGATCTAAAAACACCCCCTTGACACTGACAGTTAAGACACAATTCTACATACAATTACTGTATATATTTCTGACACCATGTGTAAGAAAAAATGAAACAGATTTTTCAATAATTGAGATATTTCAATTTTGTAAAGTGGTATGTAAACTTTAATACTCCCTGCATATAGCTATGCAAAGTTTGCTTCCAATTTCAAATTTTAACTTTATTTTTTTCAAGATTTTAAAACTGATTTTGTTTTAAAATACTATAATTTTGCTATGAAATTGATATTTTAACTGCTTCAAAGTATTAATTAGGTTTCATAAAAACATGAGATAATCTACAGGTAATACTTAAGACATGCAGTGACCAATCACAGTGAGTGACCACCATGGACACACTGTGGCCAGCACTTGTTTACATGTACTGTTAGGCTGTCTAGCCTGAGGCAGGGAAGGGGTGGGGGTGGGGGAGGGGGGCTTAATGGGCATATCTGTTTAATGATAATATACTAGCCTCTCTCAATTGTTTCTCAAAACACCTTTGAAGTCAATTATCAAACAGGCACTGATGTGTATATCACAATTACCAGATCAGTGTTCAGCTTCACTTCAGTTTTGTACTCCGAACACATCTGACCACCACTGACCACCACTGACCACTACTGACCAATACTGACCAATACAAGTATGAAGGGAGACAGAAAGAGAAGAAATAACCATTTCAAACCTGGACACACCCCCAAGAATAAAGGCCTAGTTCTCCAAGATGTAAGGGACAAACCTGTCAACACAGAGGTGACCCCAGTTCTGACCAGAAGACTGACCGTCACCAAAGTATCTCAGCTGGTGACAACACCAAGACCGGAAAGTCAATCCAATGTAGCAGTGGACACCGAAGATAGACCCTGTACAATACATGCATCAACCGCCTCGTCAGACTCGGAGACTGAAATAGAGGGAAACCGGATAATTGATGTTATCTTGATGATGAAGATGTGGAACGATGTCATCAATGTACACGCAGAGCAATGTCACACCAGTTGTACGGTACCCGTATTCAAACTAGTGTCCGAGAAGAAATGGGCCCTGGGATGGAGTTGCTCTGTCCAGTGTGTCAAGTGTGAGTACAAGTCTCAGCTTTACAAACTTTACAGAGAAGCGGACTCGGAGAAGCCCGGACCAAAGCCAGCACTAATTAACAAATATCTACCTTCAGCACTGTGTGGACAGTCCGTCAGCACCAAAGGAGCTAGACTTCTTCTCGGACACCTGAACATACCTGCAGGTGCCAAAAGTGGGATGCAACGACAGGCCAACCAGGTGTCACGGGAGATTACTGCCCTTAACAAAACAGACATGGAGGAAAAGACTCGACTGGTGGTACAGGACAACACCCTGAGAGGACAGGAGTCTCCGAGCACCATCGGAATAGCTGTGGATGGGCGGTACAACAGTACTACATTTGGAAGCTCTAAGAAGCCTGGACTGAATGCCTCTCAGGGAATCAGCTTGGGAATTGAGACATGTACTCCAAAGAAGTGGATACTTGGACGTGCCCTCCACAACAAACTTTGCTGGACAGGCGCTTGGCTGAGAGGGAAAGGGTATGATGTTGACTGTCCGGGTGGTCACCCTGAGTGCACAGCCAACACCAGCCGGTTTGACGGCCTCTCCGAGTATGCCATGGGGAAGGACATTGGAGAGCAGCTGACCAGACAGGGTGTCCTTGTGAAATATGCCACTACGGATGGAGATGGTACTGGCGCCCAAGGCCTGCAGGAAGCCATGCGAGCCCTACATCCGATGTGGAAAGTGGAGAGACTGGCTGACCCGACTCACATAGGTAGAGCAGTTTCGGAAATCAAACAGTGCTAAGTTCAGTGACTCCATGTTTCCCGGACGTACCAGACTTATGAGGTCTCACTCACAGAAGGTGTTTTCCCAAGACTTGAAAGCCAGGAGCAGCATGGTCTTCAAATCCCTCATGAAAACACACAACGGTAACATGGAGACTATCACCAGTCGCTTACCTGATGTGTTAGATGCCACCGTGTCGTGCTATTCAGGGGACTGTTCCAAGTGTAGTCAGCACTCCGAGGTGTGCTCTGGAGATGACGGTGACAACTGGTGGGTGCGCTCAATGTTCCTCAGTTCGAACCAGATAC
Organism: Pecten maximus; assembly: GCF_902652985.1. Taxonomy (NCBI): domain Eukaryota; kingdom Metazoa; phylum Mollusca; class Bivalvia; order Pectinida; family Pectinidae; genus Pecten; species Pecten maximus. The sequence continues at coordinate 52,539 of NC_047032.1, read as the reverse complement.
ATCATCTTCAGATGACGCCAGATGACCAGATGTTGGTATTGGAGCTCCTGAAAATGAAGTTAAGCACTGAAGCTGTCTATTCAATGAGACTCAACACATCAACTCAGAAAAATGAGGGGTGTCACAGAGGCATCAATGTCGCTCTACCAAAATATCAGAACTTTGGACGGAATGCTGAGGGGAGACTTAGACAATGCCATCTTAACTTTCAACAACACGGCCGGGAAAGCTATTCAACAGAAGGTCGAACACCTCGGTGGTACTCTGAGTAGAGAAGTGAAACATAAGCTTGATCAACTGAGCTCAGAGGAAGTGTACCAAAGACAACACCAATACAAACCTGAAGTGAAGAAGAGAGCTCTATCAAGACTGGCAGCACAGCATAAAGATCATAAGAAAAGGTCCAAGTCCGCTCGAAAGTCCGACTACAGGAGAGGGCAGCTAGATCCAGTCATTCAGCAACATGGCAGGGGAGACAATCAGCTTCAGGATCATCTGTATTGAAAAGTGAAAAATTGATTTAGAGACATATTGGCAACCAGAATTCAAAATTCAAAAACACATATGTAACAACAACAACAACAACAACAATAATAATAACAACAACAACAAAAAGTTACATATATATGACTACCTAAAGAGGGAGCCTCCCCGTGGCGGTGGTCGGGAATATTGTGTCTCCGGATACAATAGCTAATACCCTCAAAAAATAAAATTAAAAAAAAATATTTCAAATTTTCAAATTTAACAAACAGTCCCTAAAACCTACATGACCATGACAAATGTTTGAATTTAAACAATACTGTCCATTATTGTTAATAAAATGGGGTTCTAAACTTTTATGGTCTACATTTATACATAAACTATTATGACACAAATGTGAACAATCCAGATCACTTGACAAGCCTAAATTTTGAAAATGAACAATAACAGCAAGTCTATGAGCATGTTTTTTTTCCACTTTGAATCAACAGGGTCCTTAGATGATATAATTCCATATTTTCCTGTCTTTGTCAAAGGTCCTGTCCATAGTCTGCAGGTGCCATTTTCTGGGCAAATCACAGAGTTTTCTGATAGCTTCCACTTGTACAATTCATAAAAATCCTCCATTTTTACTTTCAAATATGGTGTATGAATACACAATATCACAAAATATGCAAATTAGACACTATAAACAGCGCCCCTGTTCTGTCAAAAAAATAAATAGAAAAAATAAAAAATTTAATTTAAAAAATAATTTTTTAAATTTAAATTCAACCTGATTTTGAAAAATAACTTTACTAACCTATCACACATAATTCTGCCAATAATCATGGCAAATTTTATGAGAATCGGTCAAAAAATGTGGATTTGACAAACAAAAACATGGATTTCAGGGCCTATCATATTAGGACCGAGACCACAATTAGCTTCGCTATATGTTTCATTGTAACTTTAAAATTCATAGTAAATTCCCAAAATCTCATATCCAATTTTCCAACTCACCTGGCCAAGACCAACATGTGAGAAGCAAAATATAAAAGTTTCAACATAGCATGTTCAGTATTTTCTGGAGTTAGCTGTCAAAATGTGTCACCAACGTGGATTATATACATCCGGGTCAGGGGTAGACTAGAGGTCAAATCAGGACTTTTCACACAGGACCCTGGTGCACAGAATACATGATCAATATTAATATTTTACATCACAAAACATAGATTGACATCTCTACTATAAATTTAACGTTACATTAAATTCATAGACAAAAATCAAGTTCAAACAGGCATTTGATTTATTTCCATGAAATACATACCTTTCTGAGGGGACTTCATTCGTGGGGCCTGAACCCGGAAGTACTTAATTGTGGTCTCAGTCCTATTATAGGACACTATTTTTGTCAAAAATTTAAAATAAATGTTTTCATAAACTGTGAGCTATTTGAAATCATGCGGTCAAAACAGAAATACTCTATGACACATAAAACAGGAGTTAGAGAGATCTAAAAACACCCCCTTGACACTGACAGTTAAGACACAATTCTACATACAATTACTGTATATATTTCTGACACCATGTGTAAGAAAAAATGAAACAGATTTTTCAATAATTGAGATATTTCAATTTTGTAAAGTGGTATGTAAACTTTAATACTCCCTGCATATAGCTATGCAAAGTTTGCTTCCAATTTCAAATTTTAACTTTATTTTTTTCAAGATTTTAAAACTGATTTTGTTTTAAAATACTATAATTTTGCTATGAAATTGATATTTTAACTGCTTCAAAGTATTAATTAGGTTTCATAAAAACATGAGATAATCTACAGGTAATACTTAAGACATGCAGTGACCAATCACAGTGAGTGACCACCATGGACACACTGTGGCCAGCACTTGTTTACATGTACTGTTAGGCTGTCTAGCCTGAGGCAGGGAAGGGGTGGGGGTGGGGGAGGGGGGCTTAATGGGCATATCTGTTTAATGATAATATACTAGCCTCTCTCAATTGTTTCTCAAAACACCTTTGAAGTCAATTATCAAACAGGCACTGATGTGTATATCACAATTACCAGATCAGTGTTCAGCTTCACTTCAGTTTTGTACTCCGAACACATCTGACCACCACTGACCACCACTGACCACTACTGACCAATACTGACCAATACAAGTATGAAGGGAGACAGAAAGAGAAGAAATAACCATTTCAAACCTGGACACACCCCCAAGAATAAAGGCCTAGTTCTCCAAGATGTAAGGGACAAACCTGTCAACACAGAGGTGACCCCAGTTCTGACCAGAAGACTGACCGTCACCAAAGTATCTCAGCTGGTGACAACACCAAGACCGGAAAGTCAATCCAATGTAGCAGTGGACACCGAAGATAGACCCTGTACAATACATGCATCAACCGCCTCGTCAGACTCGGAGACTGAAATAGAGGGAAACCGGATAATTGATGTTATCTTGATGATGAAGATGTGGAACGATGTCATCAATGTACACGCAGAGCAATGTCACACCAGTTGTACGGTACCCGTATTCAAACTAGTGTCCGAGAAGAAATGGGCCCTGGGATGGAGTTGCTCTGTCCAGTGTGTCAAGTGTGAGTACAAGTCTCAGCTTTACAAACTTTACAGAGAAGCGGACTCGGAGAAGCCCGGACCAAAGCCAGCACTAATTAACAAATATCTACCTTCAGCACTGTGTGGACAGTCCGTCAGCACCAAAGGAGCTAGACTTCTTCTCGGACACCTGAACATACCTGCAGGTGCCAAAAGTGGGATGCAACGACAGGCCAACCAGGTGTCACGGGAGATTACTGCCCTTAACAAAACAGACATGGAGGAAAAGACTCGACTGGTGGTACAGGACAACACCCTGAGAGGACAGGAGTCTCCGAGCACCATCGGAATAGCTGTGGATGGGCGGTACAACAGTACTACATTTGGAAGCTCTAAGAAGCCTGGACTGAATGCCTCTCAGGGAATCAGCTTGGGAATTGAGACATGTACTCCAAAGAAGTGGATACTTGGACGTGCCCTCCACAACAAACTTTGCTGGACAGGCGCTTGGCTGAGAGGGAAAGGGTATGATGTTGACTGTCCGGGTGGTCACCCTGAGTGCACAGCCAACACCAGCCGGTTTGACGGCCTCTCCGAGTATGCCATGGGGAAGGACATTGGAGAGCAGCTGACCAGACAGGGTGTCCTTGTGAAATATGCCACTACGGATGGAGATGGTACTGGCGCCCAAGGCCTGCAGGAAGCCATGCGAGCCCTACATCCGATGTGGAAAGTGGAGAGACTGGCTGACCCGACTCACATAGGTAGAGCAGTTTCGGAAATCAAACAGTGCTAAGTTCAGTGACTCCATGTTTCCCGGACGTACCAGACTTATGAGGTCTCACTCACAGAAGGTGTTTTCCCAAGACTTGAAAGCCAGGAGCAGCATGGTCTTCAAATCCCTCATGAAAACACACAACGGTAACATGGAGACTATCACCAGTCGCTTACCTGATGTGTTAGATGCCACCGTGTCGTGCTATTCAGGGGACTGTTCCAAGTGTAGTCAGCACTCCGAGGTGTGCTCTGGAGATGACGGTGACAACTGGTGGGTGCGCTCAATGTTCCTCAGTTCGAACCAGATACATCATCTTCAGATGACGCCAGATGACCAGATGTTGGTATTGGAGCTCCTGAAAATGAAGTTAAGCACTGAAGCTGTCTATTCAATGAGACTCAACACATCAACTCAGAAAAATGAGGGGTGTCACAGAGGCATCAATGTCGCTCTACCAAAATATCAGAACTTTGGACGGAATGCTGAGGGGAGACTTGACAATGCCATCTTAACTTTCAACAACACGGCCGGGAAAGCTATTCAACAGAAGGTCGAACACCTCGGTGGTACTCTGAGAAGAGAAGTGAAACATAAGCTTGATCAACTGAGCTCAGAGGAAGTGTACCAAAGACAACACCAATACAAACCTGAAGTGAAGAAGAGAGCTCTATCAAGACTGGCAGCACAGCATAAAGATCATAAGAAAAGGTCCAAGTCCGCTCGAAAGTCCGACTACAGGAGAGGGCAGCTAGATCCAGTCATTCAGCAACATGGCAGGGGAGACAATCAGCTTCAGGATCATCTGTATTGAAAAGTGAAAAATTTATTTAGAGACATATTGGCAACCAGAATTCAAAATTCAAAAACACATATGTAACAACAACAACAACAACAACAATAATAATAACAACAACAACAACAAAAAGTTACATATATATGACTACCTAAAGAGGGAGCCTCCCCGTGGCGGTGGTCGGGAATATTGTGTCTCCGGATACAATAGCTAATACCCTCAAAAAATAAAATTAAAAAAAAATATTTCAAATTTTCAAATTTAACAAACAGTCCCTAAAACCTACATGACCATGACAAATGTTTGAATTTAAACAATACTGTCTATTATTGTTAATAAAATGGGGTTCTAAACTTATATGGTCTACATTTATACATAAACTATTATGACACAAATGTGAACAATCCAGATCACTTGACAAGCCTAAATTTTGAAAATGAACAATAACAGCAAGTCTATGAGCATGTTTTTTTCCACTTTGAATCAACAGGGTCCTTAAATGATATAATTCCATATTTTCCTGTCTTTGTCAAAGGTCCTGTCAATAGTCTGCAGGTGCCATTTTCTGGGCAAATCACAGAGTTTTCTGATAGCTTCCACGTGTACAATTCATAAAAATCCTCCATTTTTACTTTCAAATATGGTGTATGAATACACAATATCACAAAATATGCAAATTAGACACTATAAACAGCGCCCCTGTTCTGTCAAAAAAATAAATAGAAAAAATAAAAAATTTAATTTAAAAAATAATTTTTTAAATTTAAATTCAACCTGATTTTGAAAAATAACTTTACTAACCTATCACACATAATTCTGCCAATAATCATGGCAAATTTTATGAGAATCGGTCAAAAAATGTGGATTTGACAAACAAAAACATGGATTTCAGGGCCTATCATATTAGGACCGAGACCACAATTAGCTTCGCTATATGTTTCATTGTAACTTTAAAATTCATAGTAAATTCCCAAAATCTCATATCCAATTTTCCAACTCACCTGGCCAAGACCAACATGTGAGAAGCAAAATATAAAAGTTTCAACATAGCATGTTCAGTATTTTCTGGAGTTAGCTGTCAAAATGTGTCACCAACGTGGATTATATACATCCGGGTCAGGGGTAGACTAGAGGTCAAATCAGGACTTTTCACACAGGACCCTGGTGCACAGAATACATGATCAATATTAATATTTTACATCACAAAACATAGATTGACATCTCTACTATAAATTTAACGTTACATTAAATTCATAGACAAAAATCAAGTTCAAACAGGCATTTGATTTATTTCCATGAAATACATACCTTTCTGAGGGGACTTCATTCGTGGGGCCTGAACCCGGAAGTACTTAATTGTGGTCTCAGTCCTATTATAGGACACTATTTTTGTCAAAAATTTAAAATAAATGTTTTCATAAACTGTGAGCTATTTGAAATCATGCGGTCAAAACAGAAATACTCTATGACACATAAAACAGGAGTTAGAGAGATCTAAAAACACCCCCTTGACACTGACAGTTAAGACACAATTCTACATACAATTACTGTATATATTTCTGACACCATGTGTAAGAAAAAATGAAACAGATTTTTCAATAATTGAGATATTTCAATTTTGTAAAGTGGTATGTAAACTTTAATACTCCCTGCATATAGCTATGCAAAGTTTGCTTCCAATTTCAAATTTTAACTTTATTTTTTTCAAGATTTTAAAACTGATTTTGTTTTAAAATACTATAATTTTGCTATGAAATTGATATTTTAACTGCTTCAAAGTATTAATTAGGTTTCATAAAAACATGAGATAATCTACAGGTAATACTTAAGACATGCAGTGACCAATCACAGTGAGTGACCACCATGGACACACTGTGGCCAGCACTTGTTTACATGTACTGTTAGGCTGTCTAGCCTGAGGCAGGGAAGGGGTGGGGGTGGGGGAGGGGGGCTTAATGGGCATATCTGTTTAATGATAATATACTAGCCTCTCTCAATTGTTTCTCAAAACACCTTTGAAGTCAATTATCAAACAGGCACTGATGTGTATATCACAATTACCAGATCAGTGTTCAGCTTCACTTCAGTTTTGTACTCCGAACACATCTGACCACCACTGACCACCACTGACCACTACTGACCAATACTGACCAATACAAGTATGAAGGGAGACAGAAAGAGAAGAAATAACCATTTCAAACCTGGACACACCCCCAAGAATAAAGGCCTAGTTCTCCAAGATGTAAGGGACAAACCTGTCAACACAGAGGTGACCCCAGTTCTGACCAGAAGACTGACCGTCACCAAAGTATCTCAGCTGGTGACAACACCAAGACCGGAAAGTCAATCCAATGTAGCAGTGGACACCGAAGATAGACCCTGTACAATACATGCATCAACCGCCTCGTCAGACTCGGAGACTGAAATAGAGGGAAACCGGATAATTGATGTTATCTTGATGATGAAGATGTGGAACGATGTCATCAATGTACACGCAGAGCAATGTCACACCAGTTGTACGGTACCCGTATTCAAACTAGTGTCCGAGAAGAAATGGGCCCTGGGATGGAGTTGCTCTGTCCAGTGTGTCAAGTGTGAGTACAAGTCTCAGCTTTACAAACTTTACAGAGAAGCGGACTCGGAGAAGCCCGGACCAAAGCCAGCACTAATTAACAAATATCTACCTTCAGCACTGTATGGACAGTCCGTCAGCACCAAAGGAGCTAGACTTCTTCTCGGACACCTGAACATACCTGCAGGTGCCAAAAGTGGGATGCAACGACAGGCCAACCAGGTGTCACGGGAGATTACTGCCCTTAACAAAACAGACATGGAGGAAAAGACTCGACTGGTGGTACAGGACAACACCCTGAGAGGACAGGAGTCTCCGAGCACCATCGGAATAGCTGTGGATGGGCGGTACAACAGTACCACATTTGGAAGCTCTAAGAAGCCTGGACTGAATGCCTCTCAGGGAATCAGCTTGGGAATTGAGACATGTACTCCAAAGAAGTGGATACTTGGACGTGCCCTCCACAACAAACTTTGCTGGACAGGCGCTTGGCTGAGAGGGAAAGGGTATGATGTTGACTGTCCGGGTGGTCACCCTGAGTGCACAGCCAACACCAGCCGGTTTGACGGCCTCTCCGAGTATGCCATGGGGAAGGACATTGGAGAGCAGCTGACCAGACAGGGTGTCCTTGTGAAATATGCCACTACGGATGGAGATGGTACTGGCGCCCAAGGCCTGCAGGAAGCCATGCGAGCCCTACATCCGATGTGGAAAGTGGAGAGACTGGCTGACCCGACTCACATAGGTAGAGCAGTTTCGGAAATCAAACAGTGCTAAGTTCAGTGACTCCATGTTTCCCGGACGTACCAGACTTATGAGGTCTCACTCACAGAAGGTGTTTTCCCAAGACTTGAAAGCCAGGAGCAGCATGGTCTTCAAATCCCTCATGAAAACACACAACGGTAACATGGAGACTATCACCAGTCGCTTACCTGATGTGTTAGATGCCACCGTGTCGTGCTATTCAGGGGACTGTTCCAAGTGTAGTCAGCACTCCGAGGTGTGCTCTGGAGATGACGGTGACAACTGGTGGGTGCGCTCAATGTTCCTCAGTTCGAACCAGATACATCATCTTCAGATGACGCCAGATGACCAGATGTTGGTATTGGAGCTCCTGAAAATGAAGTTAAGCACTGAAGCTGTCTATTCAATGAGACTCAACACATCAACTCAGAAAAATGAGGGGTGTCACAGAGGCATCAATGTCGCTCTACCAAAATATCAGAACTTTGGACGGAATGCTGAGGGGAGACTTGACAATGCCATCTTAACTTTCAACAACACGGCCGGGAAAGCTATTCAACAGAAGGTCGAACACCTCGGTGGTACTCTGAGAAGAGAAGTGAAACATAAGCTTGATCAACTGAGCTCAGAGGAAGTGTACCAAAGACAACACCAATACAAACCTGAAGTGAAGAAGAGAGCTCTATCAAGACTGGCAGCACAGCATAAAGATCATAAGAAAAGGTCCAAGTCCGCTCGAAAGTCCGACTACAGGAGAGGGCAGCTAGATCCAGTCATTCAGCAACATGGCAGGGGAGACAATCAGCTTCAGGATCATCTGTATTGAAAAGTGAAAAATTTATTTAGAGACATATTGGCAACCAGAATTCAAAATTCAAAAACACATATGTAACAACAACAACAACAACAACAATAATAATAACAACAACAACAACAAAAAGTTACATATATATGACTACCTAAAGAGGGAGCCTCCCCGTGGCGGTGGTCGGGAATATTGTGTCTCCGGATACAATAGCTAATACCCTCAAAAAATAAAATTAAAAAAAAATATTTCAAATTTTCAAATTTAACAAACAGTCCCTAAAACCTACATGACCATGACAAATGTTTGAATTTAAACAATACTGTCTATTATTGTTAATAAAATGGGGTTCTAAACTTATATGGTCTACATTTATACATAAACTATTATGACACAAATGTGAACAATCCAGATCACTTGACAAGCCTAAATTTTGAAAATGAACAATAACAGCAAGTCTATGAGCATGTTTTTTTCCACTTTGAATCAACAGGGTCCTTAAATGATATAATTCCATATTTTCCTGTCTTTGTCAAAGGTCCTGTCAATAGTCTGCAGGTGCCATTTTCTGGGCAAATCACAGAGTTTTCTGATAGCTTCCACGTGTACAATTCATAAAAATCCTCCATTTTTACTTTCAAATATGGTGTATGAATACACAATATCACAAAATATGCAAATTAGACACTATAAACAGCGCCCCTGTTCTGTCAAAAAAATAAATAGAAAAAATAAAAAATTTAATTTAAAAAATAATTTTTTAAATTTAAATTCAACCTGATTTTGAAAAATAACTTTACTAACCTATCACACATAATTCTGCCAATAATCATGGCAAATTTTATGAGAATCGGTCAAAAAATGTGGATTTGACAAACAAAAACATGGATTTCAGGGCCTATCATATTAGGACCGAGACCACAATTAGCTTCGCTATATGTTTCATTGTAACTTTAAAATTCATAGTAAATTCCCAAAATCTCATATCCAATTTTCCAACTCACCTGGCCAAGACCAACATGTGAGAAGCAAAATATAAAAGTTTCAACATAGCATGTTCAGTATTTTCTGGAGTTAGCTGTCAAAATGTGTCACCAACGTGGATTATATACATCCGGGTCAGGGGTAGACTAGAGGTCAAATCAGGACTTTTCACACAGGACCCTGGTGCACAGAATACATGATCAATATTAATATTTTACATCACAAAACATAGATTGACATCTCTACTATAAATTTAACGTTACATTAAATTCATAGACAAAAATCAAGTTCAAACAGGCATTTGATTTATTTCCATGAAATACATACCTTTCTGAGGGGACTTCATTCGTGGGGCCTGAACCCGGAAGTACTTAATTGTGGTCTCAGTCCATATAGGTATTTCTGACTATTTTTTAATATAAAACTAGACATGCCCCTGTGCTGTGATCGAACTCGAGGACCGCCATCATCACCTAACGTGGTTGAATCATAGGGCTGTACCAATATAATCTAGGCTATTTACGGGGGATTTCACATTCAACATGCATGATAGAGTATTTACCTTGTTCATATAGATCCTTAAGACTTCGATCGTATCAGTTTTAAGTGTCGTCTAATGTTATTTACGCTAGAAATGACTATTTTCGAATCCTCTGACAGCATGATAGAAAGCTTTCGTCTGCCAGCAATAACAAAACATGGGATTTGTAAGGACGGCGCTGATTGGTCAATAAACCGAAAACGGATGAAAGCGGAGCCCAGATTAACTGTCAGCAGAAACTTCTGCACGCGCTACTATTCCAAGAACTATATAAACCCCAATCGGGAGAATGTTGTCTTTCGTTTTATTAAAACGCTGGAGGTATTGACCCTTCAAACCCGCTATGCAAAAATGGAAACTTTGGTAAGCTTTACAGCAACTTAGAAGTGTGACGGATGACCCATTGTCTAGTTTGGGAACCAATGGGAAAATATTTTATATAGACCTCTAGATAAACCCTCGGAGAAAACTTTCCCCAGGGTGGGAACATCACAGTTTCAAGTGACACTGACGGCAGAGATTTTGAGATCTCAGGGAAAATAACATTAGACCAGTTCTAGTTGGACAATACTATCCTTATGTATTGATATACATATTTTAGTCAGATGACCTTGGTTGAAATAATTTATTAGATCTACCAAAGTTAAAAAAGTAATGATTTTCTCATAGGCCTATCTGGGAACAGAGACATTTCCCATTTTTGGGAGCAAGTAGGGTTTTTCCCATATTGGGAACAAATAGCCTATATACCAAACTTTACTCTTTTTGATGTATTTAATTACCTTTTATGTTCATGTGCTGAGTATGATAAGCGTAAATTAAAAGCCTGCAAGTCCTGTGATGACTATCGCCTTTTCTTTGATGGTCACGTAGAAAATTTGGAATTCAATCCATTGGGAGAAAGTCGATATATATTCTCTATTCCGGGCAAAAGTGAGACCAACGCAGAGGACATCTGTGGGATTATATGACCTTTGGATTTGTTTGGGAAAGGAACACGGAAATGCTTCCAGAATAAAGCTCAGAAATAAAAGAAAATGTACCAGTAGGTGTGATACTCGCCAAACATTTGAATGTATTGTGGTGTTTATATTACGAAAATGTAACTCTTTGTGCTGATGGCAAGGTTTTTGGACAAATATTTCAGTGCAATCTATAATGCTCCTAGTTTTGGGATAATGATTAAAACAGGCTGGTAACTTATGGCAAATCTGCTCCCTACTTGGCCAAAGGATAAGATACTTGAGCTCAGCAGCAATTAACGATACCCAAGTTATCACTATGCGACTCAGGGAAGCTTCTGAAATGCCAAACATGTTACCATTGAAGGGTAACAGTGTCGATTCCTCTCCTGAGCCTCGTCAATGTGATGGCTAACTCTTCTAAGATATAGTTAAACTTATAACAGTTCTCTGGCCAGGAAGTATATACAATCAAATACATGTTGTATAATTATCATTTGGTTTCGTTCATTTCATTTTTTCATCCTATGAACAGCCAGGGTCATTTAAAGACATGTCAAGTTTATGTGGTTGAGGAGGTAAGCTGGTGTTCACAGGAAAACGTCACAGATCTACAATCAGTATCTGACAATATATCCCACAATGGTTTCAAACTCTTGACACAGAGGTGGAGGGCTTGTGTAAAGTATCAGTTAACCATTCAGCCACCATGGTCCCCTTTATTATTTGGAATCTTTTAATGAATTGTACATAATTTTGATATCATCTGTCATTTTTATGACACAAAATACACATGAATATAATGTTAACATAAATGTATATATAAATTTGTATACATGTACAAAATATCATACCTGTCTTCCATTAATTTCAGCAGTCTCAGAACTTCTCCAATAGGTCATCTTTTCTGCCTTTTCTCGCTATTGGTTGAGAGGAAATGTAAACATAAGAAGAGATAATCCTACAAGGTTAAAAAAAGAAAAAGAAATGGCATTACAAATACTGTATAAACTATATGACATAAGTAAATGATAAAGATTGTACATAGATACAGATATGAACTGGGTTTTTTCTTCAAAAATCATTGAAACACTTCAAACTATAACATTATTTTGTTTTCATCAGAGAGCAGCAATTGGTCATCTTATAGTTTACATGTATATATTTTAATATACCCACTTCATCCCTTTCCTGAATGTTGGTTTTAGATGGGAAATTTACCTTTTATCATTAAACTATAACCAAACTACTGCCAGCCCTAATGGCAGGCATTTTGCATGCTATGATATCACCATGACGCCTGACACACAAGTGTTTGAAGTGCTTTGGTGACAGCAGAGTGTAATACTGTACAAAACAGTAATAAACAAATCGGGAAAATTATCAGTCCAACTTTTAGAATTAGAATAAAAAAATGTTTAGGTTGGGAACATTTTATCCGGTTAGGACGGACTGGGAACTGGAAACACTTCTGATTTCATTTGGCCTGACTTATATGTGAAATGAACTATATCATATCAAGTAGTAAGTTAGTATAAATTTCATAAAACATGAGTTTCGTTCTTGCATAGGACTGAGAATGTCTTAATTATATAATCTTTCTTGTATTCCTACAGCTGACATCATATCAACACAAAGTAGAATGACCACATCAGAGCCATCTCAACACTCACAACAGGAAATGGTTTCAAGTAATTTAAAGATGCCAAGGAATGGGTACGTGCTGACATTTGAATCAGCTGAATTTCTGGTTTTAATAGCAAAATTGATTAAATAACTTATGTGTAAATATAAACATGTACAAATACGCATGGTAGTTCACTACCTAGCTATTTGATAGTTTGGCTAATACTTAAGTAGCCGGTGTATTTAAATAAAGGAAAATTTATTTATTTGTTTTTCCTTCATGTTTTTGTAAAGCAATCTGGTTAATAGCCACCTTAAAGTCGAAGAAATTTGTATTTTTTTTTTACAGACAGGCTACTGGTCCAGATGACACCACTTCCTGACCCAGGGCACCACCACTTCCTGACCCAGGGCACCACCCCTTCCAGACCCAAGGTACCACCAATTCCTGGCCCAGGGCACCACCACTTCCTGGCCAAGGGCACCACCACTTCCTGACCCAGGGCACCACCACTTCCTGACCCAGGGCACCACCCCTTCCAGACCCAAGGTACCACCAATTCCTGGCCCAGGGCACCACCACTTCCTGGCCAAGGGCACCACCACTTCCTGACCCAGAGCACCACCACTTCCTGACCCAGGGCACCACCACTTCCTGACCCAGGGCACCACCACTTCCTGACCCAGGGCACCATCACTTTCTGACCCAGGGCACCACCAATTCCTGACCCAGGGCACCACCACTTCCTGACCCAGGGCACCACCCCTTCCAGACCCAGGGCACCACCACTTCTGGCCCAGGGCACCACCACTTCCTGACCCAGGGCACTGCCCCACGTAGGTTTTGAACTCGCAACCCAGAAGTGGAGGGCTAGTGATAAAGTGTCGGGACACCTTAACCACTCGGCCACCGCAGCCCCTAGGGGCAGGATGACCTATAGTCATCGTGTGTCGTTCGTCGTCCGCAGTGTGTAAACTTTTCACATTTCAAACTTCTCAAGTTCCATTGGTGGGATTGAGCTGAAACTTGCATGGAATGATACCGAAATGGTCCTGACCAAGGGTTCTTATATTTGCAGGGAGGTTCCAAAATGTTTGTCAAATGGGGAACAAAAAACAAAGCTGACTTTGCAGCAAAAGAACAGGTAACATAAACTGAAAACCATTGTGACTGTATTTTCTGTGGCAAATCGAACCACTAAAAACAAACTGAAATTCATAAAAAATTTAGATCAAGCACCTCTTAAGATGCTAAATATATCAAATGAAAATTTTATTAAATTACAACTGCAGAAAGTTAAATGTATTTTCCTATCATAAAGATTAATGTTTCATGTTTAAAATTTAACTATGTGATTTCAAAAGAAAAAATCCCCTTATATATGACCTAGGTAGTTTCCCCTAAATTCTAGGTAAATCTCTGGTATGACGTTACATTTGACACCTTATTGAGTGGCTGAAGGTCCACAAAAAATGGGAATTATATGGTCCCCAAACCCCAAGGGGCCTGTCAGGGATGGGGCCAAAAAGGATCAAATTGACTAAAATTTCAAAAATCTTCTCTACTCCTAAGATATGGTAGAATCAAATAAATCAGTCCATTATATTAATTGTGACTTGAAATTTGGTCTTAAAGTCCATTTTCTTTACAGACAGGATACTGGTGCAGCTGGCACCACTTCTTGACACGGGGCACCACCACTTCCTGACCCAGGGCACCACCATTTCCTGACCCAGGGTACCACCACTTCCTGGCCCAGGGCACCACCACTTCCTGACCCAGGGCACCACCACTTCCTGACCTGGACCTAGATGTTAAAATGTATGCACAGATATTATTGAATAGTGTTTTTGGTTTCTGTACTTCAATATTAAAGAAAGACAGTTCTGTCATGTATTTTTAGGTATTGTAATGTACTGAGACAATGATACAACTTGTATGGTACTGTATTGTATCTCAGTGTTGGTGTTCTATGGTGGTTTTAAATGTTAGAAAATATATGTATGTTTTCTGAATTGCAGGGACATTTTGAAGAAGAGCCATGCCAGTCTCTGTCCAAGAAACCAAAATTAGAGAAAACTCAAGGTATCCTACTCTTTGGCTTTGAATCATTTATGAAATTTAATAGGGAAAATCAAAGGCAAAAAATATTTTAAAACAACCAATAAAAATCATATCAAAACACTTAATTTCAACAAATAGTTTCACTCTGTTTCAGCAAGATAACTTCACATCAAATTTGCCCAGTATCTTTAAATTAAGGGGAAGTTAAAGGTTGGGATTGATAACAGTACACATGATCTGCTTATTTACAGATGTTGATAGGTATGACTACATGATTGGCCAAAAGTAATTTTTGTGTTGCGTACCAATCTAAAGGGAACTTATCAATTGTTTGCAATAGACACACTTGTTTACATTGCATTGCAGGTATGTGACCTGGGAAGAATTTGAAAAACTGAAAAATGACTTCTTGAAACTGAAGAAGAAAATGGAGAAGTAAAAAACCTTAGAACCCATGCAAGTTTCAAGAAAGGCCAGCCAAACACACCACCGTGAACCAACAACACCAACAACACCTAGAACATCACAGCAGACAGACTCGACAAGGATATCCCAATCAACACCAACACCACAGCAGACTGATACAACAAAGACAACAGAACAAACATCATCATCATCATCATCATCATCATTATCATCATCATCATCATCATCAACAGACATACAGACATACAATGGTCACACATTGAGTGACTTGATGGATATGGTGTGCCACAAAGATAATCTTTATGCGTGTTGTGCACACCATATTACTGGTTCTGTTTCCAGTAAATTATATTGTATCACACAGTGTGACAGGACAGAGGACAAACAGTCATTGTGCTGCCAAACCCAAATTTGATGGTCGGCTTTACAACATTTTCCTCGCTGTCTTGGGGTGTAGAGGGGTGTTATGAGTACATGTACTTTAAAAAAAATAATGCCATTGAATTAGATTTCCAGAGCAAATAATGAAGTGATTTTTATTGGTATGTTTTGTCAAATCTTATTATCTAAGATATTTTAGAATTATACATGCATGTCCATTGTGTAATTTTATTGTTTTCAATCTGTGCTAACAGTTGTATATTATTTTAGAAAGATCCTTTTTTTCAAGACGCTACTTTTGCTTTTGATGTTTGCTATAATAATGAAAAAAATGTACATGTATGCATGTACATTGTACATAGTTAATCATGTGGCCTTACTGTTCTCCATAAAGGTACTGTATTGTTTTTTTTTTATTATAATTGTCAACCAACTCTCAAGTACATTAGACTTTTTACAACTATAAGGTTAAACCAGGTCGACCATGGTTAATCATGGTTTGACCATGGATAATTAGACCATGGTCAATCGTGGTCAACCATGGTCACGGTTCGCAGGGGTCAGTCCTTTGTAGTTTGACTTGAAGCAGTTTACAGGTTTATGAGGAGTTGACTGAAAAAAATTCCCCCTACACCCAAAAAACAAAGTATAGTGACCTGGTTACCATGGTAACCACAAAATTACAACATGATCTAGATAACGCTCATCTACAATGTGTAAAAAACAAAAGAGGTAAACCATCATATTTATTATTGCATACAATCTCTCATGTAAGGGACATAACTCTGGTCTTGTCCTTTATTAAATTATCTCCCTTTGATTGTTTCACACTGGTCTGTAAGTGTTGTTCAGTTTCAGACAGAGTTGCTACAATTAAGCCATTTGCTTTTCAAAGTAGACAAGTTGGCATACATATTCCACAATGTTGTCTCCTTATTCTGAAATGTATTAAGCTGATTGTACACATTAGCATTTAAGCATGACTATGATGTTACTTATTTCACTTTTTAATTTTTGTGCTTTTAATCTGTTGCCTAAAAAGTACATGTCAAATTAAACTAAACTTGGTATAAATGTAGTTAGATCACACAGTGAAAATCTCAACAACACAGCCTTCATTTATAGAATATCTTCCAGAATCTATGGAACAGTGACTCTGGAAATTAAGATTGCTGGGAATCTAGAAATTTTTGGTTCTTAATGTGTTCATATCCTGATCAGTTTCTCAAAAAGTATCAATGTTACTTCTACCAAACTGGAATATAGTTGTATTGTTGTATGAACATCTTGACACACCCTACATAATACATGAATTTTGGGGTTAAAAATGAAATATTTATCTGAATTTTGAGAATTTGTGATTTTGTAATATTGTCCAATATTTATTTTGCAATGCATCAATATTTACTCATGTCTATGATATGTAGAGAGTGCTTCCATGCTATGTGGAAATGTTTTGGAAAAAGTACTGGAATTTCAGTGAATTTTGGAGTTTGCCTAAAACTTGACATTTTAATTAGCCTCTGTCTTGACACTGCTATAATAATGTGTAATTTCTTTTGTCTTTGTTGTTTTGTGAAACATCACTATCCGTGTATTTGATATTTTTTTAGTTTGGAACTATTTCAACTGTTTAC
Organism: Pecten maximus; assembly: GCF_902652985.1. Classification (NCBI taxonomy): domain Eukaryota; kingdom Metazoa; phylum Mollusca; class Bivalvia; order Pectinida; family Pectinidae; genus Pecten; species Pecten maximus. The sequence goes on along the minus strand of NC_047032.1, from coordinate 35,188 downwards.
ACTATAAGACACATGATTTTGGAATTATATGTAAATATTTATACATTTATTAATACCATTGTTAACATGTTTTTTTGTTATTAACATGTTTTTTGTTATTAATCAAAGAGAACACATTTTTACAGATTTTATTAGCCCACCATCATCAGATGGTGGGCTATTCAAATCGCCCTGCATCCGTGGTCCGCCGTCCGTCCATAAACAATTCTTGTTATCGCTATTTCTCAGAAAGTAATAAAGGGATCTTTCTGAAATTTCATATATAGGTTCCCCTTGGTGCCTAGTTATGCATATTGCATTTTGAGACTAATCGAAAAACAACATGGTCGACAGGCAGCCATCTTGGATTTTGACAATTGAAGTTTGTTATCGCTATTTCTCAGAAACTCATGAAGGGATCTTTCTGAAATTTCATATGTAGGTTCCCCTTGGTGCCTTGTTATGCATATTGCATTTTGAGACTAATCGGAAAACAACATGGCCGACAGTCAGCCATCTTGGATTTTGACAATTGAAGTTTGTTATCGCTATTTCTAAGAAAGTGCTGAAGGGATCTTTCTCCAATTTCATATGTAGGTTCCCCTCGGTGCCTAGATATGCATATTGAATTTTGAGACTAATCGGAAAACAACATGGCCGACAGGCAGCCATCTTGGGTTTTGACAATTGAAACTTGTTATCGCTATTTCTAAGAAAGTGCTGAAGGGATCTTTCTCCAATTTCATATGTAGGTTCCCCTCCGTGCCTAGCTATGCATATTGCATTTTGAGACCAATCGGAAAACAACATGGTCGACAGGCAGCCATCTTGGATTTTGACAATTGAAGTTTGTTATCGCTATTTTTCAGAAAGTACTGAAGAGATCTTTCTCAAACTTTTTTATAAGTTCTCCTTGGTCTGTAGTTCTGCATATTGCATCTTGGGACCAATAAGAAAACAACATGGCCGACAGGCAGCCATCTTGGATTTTGACAATTGAAGTTTGTTATCGTTATTTATCAGAAATTGCTGAAAGGATCTTTCTGAAATTTCATATGTAGGTTGCCCTCTGTGCCTAGTTATGCATATTGGATTTTGAGACCAGTCAGAAAACAACCTGGCCGACTGGCAGCCATCTTGTATTTTGACAATTGAAGTTTGTTATCGCTATTTTACAGAAGGTACTGAAGGGATCTTTCCCAAATTTCATATGTAGGTTCCCCTTGGTCCCTGGTGTTGCATTTTGGAACCGATCCGAAAACAACATGGCCGACAGACAGCCATTATCGCTGAATCTTAAATTTTATATATAGGTTCCCCTTGTTTGAAAAGTACTAAAGGGCTGTTTCTGAATTTACACAGATTAGTAAGACTTAGAGGAAGGGAAAAGTAGAGAAAAGATCAATCTGACATGGAACCTATAAAGATCATTCAATGGTGGGCGCCAAGATCCCTCTGGGATCTCTTGTACAATTGTGTCATTTGTAGGTAATCTTTGGAGCTAACTTTTCTATGTCATATGTTGTTGTTTTCTTTGTTAATTATTATTTCAAAGGCGTTTAATTAAAAAATTATGAAAAAAATAATGAAGTAAGTTATTATTACTTTTCATTCATGTACACATATTTATCTGCAAATAAGGACCTGCCTTTAAGGAATCAATCTTCATTTTTGCAAAATCATCAATTTTATATAAAACAGTAAGCTGTAAGGGGTTCACAAGTAAACACTCCACCAAAAATTATTATAATTTTTTATATAAGAGAAGAAGGTGTAAAAGGTCAAGGAGTAGTAGTGTGCAGCCAGCCGGGATCAAACCCGCGACCCTCCCCTTACAGATTTGCAGCATATGAGCAGCATGCTGGTAGCATGCGCAGCCCATGCTGCCATCATGCTGAAAAATTTTGCCCTAGTAATTATAAGGGGAGCAGAATGCTGGCAGCATGTTTCAAATATTTAACTTATGCTGCCAGTATGCTACAGGCTGGCCAGTGGTGTTACAGTGACCATGTTGCCAGTATGCTGCAGACCATGCTGTCAGTATGCTGCAGACCTTGCTGCCAGTATGCTGCAGGCTGGCCAGTGGTGCTACAGTGACCATGCTGCCAGTATGCTGCAGGCTGGCCAGTGGTGCTACAGTGACCATGCTGCCAGTATGCTGCAACCTCAACAAGCAGCATGCCAGCAGCGAGGCCAATAGTGCCTTATTGACCATCCTGCCAGTATGCTGCAACCTTAGCCAGCCATCACCTCTGTACCATCTAATTATTGGACAATGCTGCCTCCATTGCATCCCAGCAGCATACAGAATCATGACTGGAGAAAGATTATTAGAGGACTTCAACTTGGAATTTAACATACATAGAAAGACAATATTTCAATTGAAAATGATTTATTATGAATCAAACACACACTTGTTGTATGCTTAAAAGCAAAAACCATGAAAATGATTACACTTCCATTCACATCTCAATTAATATGCCAATAAAATGTGCAATTACATGTCATAATAAAGTGTACAAAGTTTGATAGAAAATTAGAAAGATCAAAAAAGAAGGTCTAGATCTACAGACTAGATCAACAAGAATCAAATACTGAAAGAAACTGCAAAAATAGCTGAATCATGATTCTTTTCAAGGCAACACAGCTTCATATAATTATATGTACCCAAAGTTATTAATTATTAAACCTCAGTTTCAAAGATTTTCAGATTGTAGTAGAAGTTTTCTGAACTCTATACAAAAATTTAAAAAATTGATAAACAAATGGTCAAAACTTTTGCTAACATAATCAAATGAATATGATGGTCACAGAATTAAATGTTTCATTGATATATTCACACGCACTTCCAAGTCTTCAAGACACATTATTTTATTTCTATATCATCAACATTAATTTGACAAGTCAGCTACTTCTTTTTCTTCTTTTTTTTCAGTTTTTATATATCAGTCCTTATAATGATTAGTATCTTTTCAGTTCACTTCATTTTGTCTTTGACTGTTGGACTTGCTAGCTTTTTGCCATATTGTCGTTCAGGCTCCTCTTGAAGATGCAAACATATGTAGACTGGACACAGTAGCCTGAAAATACAAGAAATTCTAAGATATAAAAACTATTCCTCGTTACCATATTTTCTCTGTTACATGTTACAAGAAACAACTTCCGCTTACCAGATTGCCTTGTCAGATGTAACCAGAGACAAATTCTGCTTACCAGATTATCTTTGTCAGATGTTGCCAGCGACAACTTCCGCTTATCATATTGTCTTTGTCAGATGTTGCCAGCGACAACTTCCGCTTATCATATTGTCTTTGTCAGATGTAAACAGAAACAACTTCTGCTTATCATATTGTCTTTTTATACAATGTATTTCATTTTAAAAAGTCTGTTTTTCCTGTTGTACTTAAGAAAATGACAATAATTTACAATAACATCCTGGCCATTCACTCAGTTTTATATGAAATACACACATATCATTGTGAAAATAAATTAAAAATATGCATGTAGTGGTTTTACCAACGATTTCAAAAAATAAAATTTCTTTCAATTAGTATCCATGTATTCAGCTATGGTAGAAAACTGGGTAAAACAAACCAAGATTCAGTCTATATGGATTGTGAGAAATCCAATCAGTCATTTTGAGTTTGTTATATAACATCTAATAATTATTTAAATAACACTAATTCACTGAATATTATGATTATAAACCCACCTTGAAAATATGAAACAGATAAGTGAGTTATCTCCCTTTGATCATCCAATAATGACAAGATAGTTGTTTGACAAATTTGATATTTTTGAGTAATAAAGAATGTAATTCAAACTTATAATCAAGCATCAAAATATACATTGATAAGGTAGCAGTGTACAGTAAAATTGCCCATTAAAATAATGCATATGTCGCAATTAAGACAGTCATACATTTGTATACAGACTTTGGTTGAACCTGAACAATGCTAAATAGTTATGAGTCTAGACAAGATTTTGTGTATGACAGAGTGACACCAGTAAACCTCTGTTTGTTGTAGAGGCCATAATTCGGACTAGCTCTAAGTCACAATGTTCTTATCTTCATACTACATATGCCTGAAGGGGTGTTATCCAAGTATTGTTTGTGTTATTCCTAATTAAGTGAACCCAGTCTTTGGGCAGATGTCTTCAGCCATGACCTGTGACAGACAGCAGCTGTGGTAGAATGTTGGTCTGTTTTAGGAAGTTTGCTGTGTTCAAGTATTGTTTGTGTTGTTCTTGGTGAACCCGGTCTTTGGGGAGCGGAGGCGTCCTCAGCCTGTTACTGCAACTGTGGTACAATTAATGTTCTGTTTTAGGAAACTATTTCGTGTCCATGAGCTGGAATTCTCCAAGCTGGTCCTTGGTCAGGTCGTTCAAGAATATATATCATAAGCTCTATCCTACACTCAATCTATCAAAAATAAACAAATATTATTAGATTATCATTAAATTACACATATAATTGTATCTGGCTTATCAACAATTGTGTTTACATTTTAACATACGTTACGAGTGATTAGTGGCCACGTCAAAACCAATTGAAAATTTATCAGGAATTAAATACCAAATTAACATCACATACATGTAATTTGCTTTCAAAGTACCCTTTATATAGTTCCCCATTCTGGTGATAATGGTCAGATGTTACAGGATGTTGTTAAAGTCAGTGGTCGGTAAAGTCAGGTTTCACTGTATATTATAGGTACCCATAATTTCAAAAGTCAAGAAATTTAAATTCTGTTGCAGTTATATACGCTTTGGACTATATTTTGTGTGAAATGACTAAAGATTCTTACATCATTACTAATGATGATATAAGTGACGATATTAGCAAGATCAGCATAAGTTTTTTATCAAGTTGAGAATTTCTGATATTCCACTGGTAAAAATGATAAATTACCCAATATTTATCTCTGACTGACCTAATTTTCAAATCTGTAGAAGTTGATGAACTATTTATCTCACCTGTTGAAATCTGTTACCTTATTTTCTCACCTGTAGAAATCTGTGACCTAATTTTCTCACCTGTAGAAATCGTTTACCTAATTTTCTCAGCTGTAGAAGTCTGTAACCTAATTATCTCACCTGTTGGAGTCTGTGACTTAATTATTTCACCTGTAGAAGTCTGTGACCTAAGTATCTCACCGGTAGGAGTCTGTGGTGACCCAATTATCCAACCTGTAGAAGTCTGTGACCTAATTATCTCACCTGTAGAAGTCTGTGACCTAATTATCTCACCTGTAGAAGTCTGTGAACTAATTATCTCACCTGTAGCAGTCTGTGACCTAATTATCTCACCTGTAGAAGTCTGTGACCTAATTATCTCACCTGTAGAAGTCTGTGAACTAATTATCTCACCTGAAGAAGTCTGTTAACTAATTATCTCACCTGTAGAAGTCTATGAACAAGTTCCAGGTGTTTTACATTTGTACTCCTCCAGTTGTGCTCACATGCTGAGCTGTTTTTGCTGCATTTGTGTCAAGTCTGTGGCTATCATCTGAAACACAGTTGTAGGTGTGGCATTTTCATTTAAAGTTTGTGACAGAACATAATCTACAACATTATAAGTAAAATGAATGTAATCATTGTACAATATTGTGGCCCAGTTTTACTTGGTAATAACAACAGATTTATTTGTTTTTCATCTCGTGCTAATCCTACACAATTATTATACTTCAAAGATACAAAAGTATCTTAATGATATACCAAATCAAGAAGTCCAGAGGGCCTGTATCGTTCACCAGGTTTATTTGAGTAAACATCAAAATAATGTTCATGTTCAATTCGTTCATAGCTTTATTTGTTGATGTCTAACAATGCTATATATATGGTTATGGGGTGGGGATCTCAACTGCTTCAAAGATATAACACGGAAACGAAGTCAGACTTAACATGATTTTGTTTAAAGAAACTAAGTCCCTTGGGGTGGGGAAAGGCCCCAGGGCCTATTCTTACGACAGGATTGTGTTCATCTCTTGATGCCCAGCAATGCTATATATGGTTAGAGGGTGGGGATCTCAACGGTTTCAAAAATACATGAAGTCCTTTATAGCAATATAGTCAAATTGCTCCCTTTTGCCCTACCCCTGGGGGTCAGCCCTATCATTTGTATGAATTTGAATCCCAACCAACTAGGAAATTGTTACCACTGAAATATCAATGTCATATGTACATTGCTTAGTTCCAGAGAAGAAGTACATTTATATAAGTTCAATATTTCCAAATGGACCCATTTGGCCCCACCCATCAGGCCCCATCATTTGTAAACCTTTCAATGCCAGTCACATATAGAGATACTTCCTACCTTTGGTTAAATTCTGATCTGCGGTTAAGAAGAAGTCAATTGTCGATGGATGGACCCCACATGCAAGTCGACGGATGCCACAGTATGGCAAAAGCTGGCCTTGGCCTGTTGGACCAGGTGAGCTAAAAATTAACCACTTTGTATTGCTATACTTTGCATAAGTTTGGTTCATATCAGATGAACTGCACCTTATTACTGTTGCTGCTGATATATACCTCAAAACTCTGACATCTGACTCTCCACACCTTGACCTTTCACCCAGCAAACCCTTTCTTTTGACTCGCCATGTCTTGACCTTTCACCCTCAAAACCTTGACCTTTCAGTCTCCACACTTTGACCTGTCACCATGCAATTATAAACTCTTACTTTTGTCCCTCCGATCCTTGACCTTTAACCCTCAAAATTGTGACCTTTCACTCTCCAAACCTTGACCTTTCACCCTGCAAACCTTGACCATTCATTCTTCAAACCTTGACATTTGACCCTCCAAGCTTTGACCTTTCACCCTGCAAACCTTGACATTTGACCTCCAGGCTTTGACCTTTCACTCTCTAAACCTTGACCATTCATTCTTCAAACCTTGACATTGACCCTCCAAGCTTTTACCTTTCACCCTTAAAACCTTGACATTTCACTCTCAGTATTGTGTATATCACCCATGGCTTGATGTAGCACTTACGGTACATCCATCCTTTGATGGTACACAAAATGGAAGAGCTTCTTAAATTGGACTTGGCCAAATAAGGGGATGGATTCCTGGACAATGTTTGATTCATTAGGAATGGCTGAATTAAGTTATAGATACACACTTGCTACACAATTTAAAACCCAACATTTGACAGGTTTATAACCTTTTAAGGATATGACAGGTCTCCATATTCATGCTGCAATACTGGATGTTTACATATACACCCAGTGATATTTTGAGAAAATACCAGGTCATTTTGCACAGTAAAACAAAGTCATCTGACAGTTTGGAACAAATATTAGATATGTCAACATTACACCTAAATGTTTCAATCAAAATACCATTACAAGAGGCCCATGGGCCCTAACTGTCACCTGATGTGTTATAATTCTTTGACTTAGCTTTAAGCATGTTTGAACCCTGTGACCTTGAATGTAGGCCAAGGACAGTCCTTTGAACAAACATTGTACCCCTTCATGCCAGCATGCAACAGGGCCAATATTAAGTTTCTGGATCTCTTGGTTACTGAGAAGAAGTTGTTTAAAATGTTTTAGCATATTTGACCCCAATGACCTTGAATAAAAGTCAAAGGTCATCCAATGAACAAACTTAATTAGTAACCCTTCATCCCAGCATGCTACAGACCAAATATCAGGTCTCTGGGCTTCTTGGTTATCAAGAACAAATCCATTAAATATTTAAGCATATTTGACCATAGCTGTTACCTTGAATGAAGGTCAAGGTCATTCATTTGAACATACTTGGTACCCCTTCACCTAAGAATGTTACAGACCTAATATCGGGTCTCTGGGCCACTTGGTTATCAAGACGTCATTTAATTTTTTTTAGCATATTTGACCTATGTGACCTTGAATGAAGGTCAAGGTCATCCATTTGAACAAATCTTGTAGCCCTTCATGCCAGTATGCTACATACCCAATATCAGGTCAGAAGTTGTTGACTTACATGGGGTCCATGATCTCAATTAATACAGATTTATTCCCCTTGATCTGAGAGTGCAGTATGACTGATTTTATCTGAAAATACAAAAATAAACATTCACAGACAAGCAAAGCTTTGTTTTTAACAGAATTATTTCATATAGTATTTGGCACACCTTTTGAGTTATAAAGATTTAACTGCTGAAAATAATTATTTTTAAGATTGATAACAAAGGTGAAATGAGCATATTTAAAGCTACTGGGATTCCAAGCAATATAAAAAATCCTGAGACCCAAGCCTGCTCAGATCATCATCAACACCTGCATGGAGACCACTGTAACATGCAGATCCTGACAACTACACATACAGGTTAATCAGCCAATTGATGCCAAGAGACTATGGAACAATGCTATTCTGGAGCATCAAGTGTGGACAGGATATCTGAAATTTGATTCTTGTTTAGCCTGGGTTACGAGGTGGAGGAAAGCCGAAATACCCGGAGAAAAACCATCGGTCTACAGTCAGTACCAGGCAACTGCCCCATGTGGGTTTCAAACTCGCGACCCAGAGTTGGAGGGCTAGTGATAAGTTGCTGAGACACATAAACCACTCGGGCCCCCGGAAGAACTCAAAGCAATGGGGATGGGGTTGGTCAGAGAGACTTTGGTGTAATACCTGCCAATATGTCATCCTTCGGCTGAGATCTGTAGGTTCAGAAATCACATCTGGTTCAACAGTAATCAAGAGACTGGTTTCTGTGAACAAAATGCAAATAAGTCACCAACTCAGACAGAAGGAACTTACATAAAGCATCGAGGCCAACTTTGCATTAGGAGATCAAGATACATGTGTCATTCGAGGAACCAGGCCCCTGTGCTAACTTATCAATCAGGAATGGACAATCTAAATTCATCAACTAGTGACCATTGATAAGTTACAGCAAATAACTGTGTGCTAAATATGAATGTGAACCATCAACTGTGCTAATAATAAAAATTTAATTAGAGTTTAATATTATATATACACAATAATTACATAACATCAGAAATATTTCAATGAAGTGTAATATCACAGTTTATTTTTAGCACATTTTATTACCAGGGGCGTAGCTAGGCCAACAAAAATGTTAAGCCCAGGCGAGGGGTGTGGTTCCAGGGCAGAGCATTGGGGCTCGTTTCCTCGATACTGTGGTGGTGGAGGATGGCCTCGTTGCTAGGCCTGGAGATGCTGTGGTTGAACTGGGTTTAGCTGCTGTGGCTGAAAGCTCGCCTGCTGCTGGCCATGAGTATAATTGGACTGATACCAGGACTGAGGCCCTTTCTTCTGTTTACCATGAGAACCTTTACCCTTGTCTGCTTTATCTCCACTCTGCTTTGCTGTAGACTTTTATTGGGTTTTCTTCATATCTACCATATCTGTTGTCAATTGCTGGATAAGTCCCTTCATCTCTTTCAGCTGCAGCCATATGCACAACAGGTTTGACCTTATCAGCTACCTTACCTGGAGTTGTCACCTCTTCCCGCTGCATCAAATCCCATTCTACTTAGTGTACTGCAATTCTCAGCTCATCAAACGGTCTGACAGTATCATACTTTTGACCAGTAACATCTTTGATTTCTCGTCTCAACCCAGACCAGAACATTGTACGTAGCATTCCCTCTGCATTCCGATCTGGGACATCTCCTTGTTGTACTGCCTTATTCATAATATCCTCAAGCCTGCAACTCCATGTAGACACATCCTCTCCCTCCTTCTGACGAGCACTGAAGAATTTTGCTAACAAGTTTTCCCCTTTCTCAACTGCTCCAAATATGCTGTCCATCTTGGCAACAATCTCCCTGACACTTGCGTTAGGTCCCACATTCATCACTACCTTGCTGGCTCTACCCTTCAATGACCTCCTTAATGCTGTGGCCACCACTTCCTCTCCATGTTTTACAAGCAAGGACCCCACCTTATATCGCCACACATCATAAGTGTCCTTTTCCTCCCCTGAAAAAACTGAAATCCTCACCGCAGGATTGAATGTCACAGTATGGGCAGGTGCCGGCTGTACATCAGGATCCACTTTAATAGCCTTTGTCTTAATCCATTCCTTTACAGTTGCCCCACTCACCTCATCACCTGGATTAAATCCCGTATCTGAAGACAGCACCAAGTACTCCTAACTGATCCTGAGTGAATTCCATTATGAATGTGTAAATTCCAAGTTATAAACAAGTAAACAACACACTTACCTGGTGAATATTACAAAGTCAAAAGCCTGGATGCAACAGTCAACTATTATATCAATATATGATAAATGAAATCAAATTAAATCTGAAATCAATGGGGGGAAAAATCACATAGATAAATATTTAACACAACACCAGCATACATCAATAGTAAATATATACAACAGCGCAACTAAATCAACTTCTGAATAAATAAATGATCAGAAGATAATTTAAATGAACTGACTACTTCCTCACCATACACCAAACAAATAAACATGGAACATTCAACATAAAACATATAACATCAAACATATATCTGTCATCCTATATAGCAGTTCCAATCAGCAATGTCAAAGTGTCAATCAATTTGAAAGAAAATGTCAAGTTTCAAATGCAAATTCTTTTTTTAAGTAAAAAAATCAAAGAAAAAATTTACAAAATATTCCTAATCATAACATCACTAAAACAGAAATCTATAATGTTAATGTTAGTTACATTCTACTAAGAACAATGATCAAGTTTTGAAAAAAATATCAACTGGCAAAAATAAAAATGAAAATCTAAAGTTTAAAAAAAAAAATGTCAATGTCAAATTCAAAAGAAAATGTCAAGTTTCAAATGTAAATTTTTTTTTTATGAAAAAAAAAAAATCAAAGAAAAAATTTACAAAATATTCCTAATCATAACATCACTATAACAGAAATCCATAATGTTAGTTACATTCTACTAAGAACAATGATCAAGCTTTGAAAAAAATATCAACTGGCAAAAATAAAAATAAAAATGAAAATCTAAAGTTTAAAAAAAAAATGAAAACAAATTAGATCTTTAGAAATCAAAATCAAAAAGATCTCAAAGCAGGAAAATTCGAAAAAAATTATGTAAACAGAACCGTGCCCAGAACAACATGATCAAACTGGCTATGAGAAACCGCTATCTAAATCTCAATAATCAACTTGTCAAAATCTTACTTGTCAGATCAGAGACATATGTAATAGGAGTGGGAAAATGCACGGCCAACCCGGGGTTCGAACCCAGGACCTCCGAACACTAGCCGGATGCTCTACCGATTGAGCTACCTGGTCGCCGATGATAGACACGGTCCAGTTCCGCTACACATATATATATTACATGTCTCTTGTCAGATACAGTAGGCCTATCTTAAATATGTAAAATAAATATGGAAATTCTATCTCAATAATCAATAATAAATCAATTTATTACTTATCTCTCTGAAATACCACACTGAACACAAAATTATTTCAAAAAGGTTCGTACGCTTGTTCAAAACCAAAGATGAAATATAAAGTCATTCACTTGAAAACAGCACAAATCTGAAATAAAAAAATCACGAGTGTCTCTTCATAAACAGCTCTGCATACACTGGTAACATTGTCTGTGACAACTGTCAATAGTTTACCTGTATTGTCAATTGTTCCCGATCCACTGCTATGGTCCATGAAATAAACACAGATGAGTATTTAGCAAGGAACACCATCGCAGAAAAATGTTTATAAACACGACACAGAAAAAATCACGTTCTTCACCGGAAGCGGGTAACGTAGGTCAAGGTCGAGTTATAATAGTGGCACGTATTCTATATTATATCTGTCAAGGTCACCTTGACGTCATCACCGGATATCGCTCCTACAGTTCGTAGACTTGCTATAGTCCGGTTCATACCTCAGACAATCGTCACTGCTGACTCCTCCTTAAGTTTTTTACGTTGGGCGCCAAAATGTAACAGGGTGCTCAAGCCTGCCACAGAGGGTTAGTAAAACTCCCAAAAGACCAGGTTGAGTTCAAGAGTTTATTCTCCAGGAAAAAACCCTGTAAAAACATACAAATACACAATTTTAAAACTAACAATTCACAATACCTAATGCCCTTTACATTATGATACGTTTATAGCCCCTTTTTACAATTGATACATCTTTTATGGTGATATACAATTTCAGACAATTATGACTACATAAAGGCCATAACGGCTATATTATACATTTTACATATTACATTACAATTACCCTACACTAGAAATAACTTACATACCCTATCCCTTGGACAGGGGTTCCTCGAGCACACTTTCTGTTAAGGAAAAGACAGCCAAAAATAAATAACCTGCTTCAAGTAAACGTTATCCATTTTACTAAATATAATAAATAAAACCATTTAAAATTACCAGAACTTACTTTACTTTAAAGATAGAATACGGCCTCTCATTGCAAAAAGCACAACGGAGGACCTCACTATATATATATTTATATTCAACAATTATCAAAAATAGAAATACAGTTAATACAAATTCTCTATTATGATTATGAATTTATACTACAAACTTACCGTATAAGTTATATAGAATGAATTTGATATTACATTTCGTTCAGCTGATCAGATAGTTTTCAATAAACACATTGTTGAACTGTCTAACTTTTGCTCTAAAGTTTGAATTGTCGTAATTACTACCCCTACTTTACTCGTAGGTTGGAATCCATCCTTTACAGTATGTACAGGTTCTCGTTTTAGTCTTCAAAACTCTTCAACGATCTTGACCACATTGCAGCGTTCACTGTGTGCATGCTTTGTTGAGTTCATCTTGTTTAAAAGGTACAATACTTTCTAACGATAACATTGTGCACTTTTAAAGTATCTCGTTCACAAATTTTAAATCGATCCGTCAAAATTTCAGAATCATTTAACCAAATTGATTACTTTTTCATGCAAGCACCAGAGACGTGTATACCACGTGTCGCTATATAACGTTCGGTTGAAAACTTGAAATCACGTGGTTTCTTTGTAAAAACTACAGCGATCCATCCGTCACAACGACTACACCACAGAAACACGTGTATTGGGCATGAAACCAAGATTTAGTATATACAACGGAATTGGGCACACTTAAGTTATTAAACTTATATCAATTAGCCTTTTCCCAATACAATTTTACAACATACATACATTCATACAAGATGACATATATTGACTTATTTTTGAGAGAGAGAGAGAGAGAGAGAGAGAGAGAGAGAGAGAGAGAGAGAGAGAGAGAGAGAGAGAGAGAGAGACGGGGGATGTTTATTTAAATGAATATAAATAATGATATAGATAAATATTCATTGATGATTATAGATTATCAACTAAATAAACAATTTAAATAAACCATTCCGACGCCGATAACAGAAGTTTACACTATTTGCTTTTCATAACACTCTGTTATTTCTAAAGTTCATCACATCCGTCCTCATATTCCCTCTCTACAGAAAACATTGGTGTAGAATCTTAAACATGTTTTCAAATAAATCATGGATTTTATTTAGATCGTTTCAATCGGCGTCATAGCAGAGACATACAAAATGTATACTACATAAATATGTACATGTATGTACGTCCCTGGTCATATCTAAAAAAAAATACAAAAACAAAACTAGATTTGATAAAGATCAAAACACGGGATATCCATCCAGAAAATGATCGTAGACATGTATCCTGTACTCGTGTTTCGTGAACTAATGTCAAATGACAATTATATACACGTGTATCATGTTCTCGTGTTTCGTGAACTAACGACAATTATATGCTCGTATATCCTGTACTCGTGTTTCGTGAACTAACGACAATTATATACCCGTGTATCCTGTAATCGTGTTTCCTGAACTGACGATAATTATATACCCGTGTATCCTGTGTAACGCGGGACGAGCCTCAGCTTGGTTATTCCAGAAATCAACACAAGGAATCTAACATCAATTTCATATATACAAATTTATTTACATAGAATCACAAAAAAATACCAACTCATTCACTCTCCCAACCACCCTCTCTACTATACTACATTTATTCATATATTACTGAGTCTACAGTCTCTCCACACGACAGGAATGTCGTTCACTTTTCCAAGTGCTTGTGACGATTGGTGTCACGATCAGTTCACCTCGGTAATGTCAATCACGCAAATCATTCCATGTTTCACGGTGAAACAGAACAAGAAAAAAACAATAAACAGCATCCGCAGCATCCGGCAAACGGATCACAATAATGGTCCTCTACTGGCGAGGATATGTGCAGTGGATAGCAACCACTTCTCCTTCTGAACCATTAAATGGCCCTATACTTGTCTTCCTGGCAGTTGACCTCAACCTCTGGTCGGCCCTGACAGTGCATCACGGAAGACCCGTTGTCTATTCAGGTTGACCCATATCAACATCTGGCGATCATGTGCCCGTCATGTGAAGCTTTATCAAAATTTAAAAAAAACACACTAAACATCCATTCTTTCACACTCATAATCAACATATGTTAATAACCTAAAATGTTATCTACAGTTTACCAATACGTATTAAATTATTGTAAACTACCAATAATTATATCCTAAATGTCAATGCAACACTATACAGTAATACAAAATACTAATATCTACGGTGCGTGATGAAATTCTACATAGAACATTACCTAAATAACGAATAAGGAAAACGAGCCTTATACGACGTTCATGAGCTTTCGTATAATTTTCACCTGCGCGAACTCACACCAGTACACCTGCTCACGACTACCACTCATGGCTTCCATACATAATTAGCATGAACAAAATCACGTTACTGAGTTTAACTAGAACACTGACACGTCAGAAAGGGCCCCGCTATGTGTCTGACCCTTCAGGGTAAATGTAATAATTATTGTCAGTGTTTTTCCTGCCTATATAACTGGGTGCGCCAAACGACCCCATTCTCAATGCGTTTTAACCTGATTTCTTCCCAAAATCAACTCGAAAATTCCAAATAACATTTGTATGACGACTTTTCACAATCAATGAAAAAATTCCCAGTTTCGTTTTTAGGAATACACTGTGCACTGTAAAAATACCCAGGAAAAACACTGATTGTAATATACTGACATGAAACTATTAGATATATGTTTTTGATTAACCTTTGCTATTGTTTCATTAATGTTAGCATTAATAGGGCCACTGACAATACTGCTTATTAGTATTGTATGGAAAAGCTAGCTAAAAGAATTCTACAAGCATTACACTTTTCAAATTTGTTTCAAATCTAATATCAAGGAGCACACAAACTGATATAAACTCAATGCAGTTATTCTAATAAGGTAAACTTGAGAGGGTTTTCTAAAATGTGAAGAAAAGGGGAGAAAAAAAGGATTTTTTTAAATATTTTAATAATGTCCTTTTTTTGTCATTTGAGGTATAAGAAATCCAAACCAGTACTTTTTTCACCTTTTTTTGTTTTAAAACTTTTTATATTTAGACCCAATCAACTTCAAAATTTGGTCGCTTGACACCAACTTACCTTCATAATGTCATAACAAAATCTTTAATACCATTTAAAAAATGTTTGATTGTGACCAACTTCAGATTTACCATTTAAAAAATGTCAATCCGACCTTAACATATGACCCATTGACTTTGAACTTTGGTCAGTTGATATCTTGTTTGATTGTGACCAACTTTGCATAAGTCATAAATTATGCTAATGGAAGACTGTAATAGTATTGTACATGTATGTGTGTATTGTGGTTTTATGTCAATATGTAAAATGTTACATCATCGAAAATCGGCTTCCCTCAATACCTGTATGTACCAATTTTCGCCGCAATCAGAATCAATTATGTTTCATTCCCATGACAACACAGGTTTTGGAAAGGTGACCCATTGTTCCCTCAAAACCCCTATATACCAATTCTCTCACCAAAATCGAACAATAACTAAATTTTGACCAATCAGAAACCTCCATTTGTTACCATGGCAACAGACGGTTTCGTAAGTGGTACCATTGTGTTTGGCTTCCCTAAATACCACTATGTACCAATTTTCACCGAAATCGAACAATATCGAAATTTCAACCAATCAGAAACCTCCATTTGTTACCATGGTAACAGACGGTTTCATAAGTGGTACCATTGTGTTTGGCTTCCCTAAATACCACTATGTACCAATTTTCACCGAAATCCTCCAACTCGTGTCAATAATTTGGCGCAAAAGAAAAAAACGGACAGACGGACGGACAGACAGACAACCTGATTACTATAGGGCACCGCATCTTTGATGCGGGGCCCTAATAAACAATTCTGCAATCTGCTATAACTAATGTTTCAAATTTATATAAAAGCATATCAAAAACAAGATCATTCATTGATAAGAAAATGTCAAAATTGTTTTGACTGCTAAATCCAAAAGGGTCGATTACCTGGCATTTTGAAGCCGACCCAGGATGACCTTGACCGTTGACCTTTGAACTTGTGACCTTGAACTATGAGTTTGATCATTCTGTCAGTTAACTCTTGGTTTATTTCTTGACAACTTTGCATAATCGAATAGTGAACAGTTAAAAACAACAAAGATCCAGTATTTTCATGTTAATGTTAAAATCCAATATGGCCGCCTAACAGCCATTTTGAATTCGATTTGCATGAAATACTACACATCTGATCTAGGATGCATGAGGAATCATCAGTTCTAATTTGATACAAATCCTTCATCTCCTTCAATCATTTTTGTGCAGAAGAAAAAAAACGGACAGACGGACGGACAGACAGACGGCCGGACAGACGGACAGGCGGATAGACGGAGGGACGGACGGACGGACGGACGGACAACCTGATTACTATAGGGCACCCGCATCTCTCGATGCGGGGCCCTAATTATCAGTTTTACAACAGTTAAACTACTAATATATTAGCTGACATACATACAAACAAGAAATATCTTTAAAAAAAGATAAACGGCATAGTTTTAATGATAGTGGTTATAATGTAAAACTACTGGTGAAATAAATTAACGAACTACGATGTAATTAATAAATGCGCAGTTTCAGCACGGATAACAAAATTATATCACTTTGAATCATTTTTGGTGATAATAAGACTGCAAATGTGTCATTTGAATAGATGCATCCACTTATTCAGCTTGCATTCAATTTAAAAGGGACATCACGGTAAAACGTTGCAATTTTCACTGAATGTACGCGTTTTGTTCCTTTCCAGTTATGTTTCTGTACTGTTCCAATGTTCACAGTCAATCCCTATGTCCAGCTTGACCACTCGATTTAGTTGGGAATCCCCCTCTAAATTTAGCGCGGAAATTATTTTTAGATCATTACGTGACTGTTTTGAAATCGTGGCAACACAAACACACGATAGTTTACAAGGCGATATCTATATTCCATCTGGGTTAGTTGGATAACGATATTATACACAGTGGTTTAAATGTTAAATAACACGTTCTGTAAATAAGTGTAAACACTGTTCATATAGTATAGTGACAGTAGCGATGTACTGGTACAGATTGTATTTGTGTAAATATTACCGAGATTATCATGACCTACTATCAAACAATCAAGCAGAATACGAGCGGCGTCCGTATTACTGCTGGTTTCATGTTTGAACTGTTACAATCTATTGTACTGCTTCCCAAGTTTAATTCTAGGATTGTGTTTGACCCATTTTCCTATTATTCTCTTCATTGCGGAAGCTGTTATAGTTTTCAACCGCAGTCGATTCACATTGGAAGCCATTTTTGTTTCCGTATTTTTTATGTATATACATCATCAAATTCGAATGGTCATTGTTCAGAAGGTTATTTTTTTAAAGATATACCCAATAATATGATAAAAAATACAAAATAGATATTGGTTTACCGTGAGGTCCCTTTAACTTTGTTTCGTTTTTAACTGTATATCTGCATTTTGCATTGACCGCTACATTGACCAATCACATACTTCATCTTGACCAGAACGCCACCTGTCGCGTCATATCCGGGGCCAAAAGAAAATTAGACGGCTATGCCGAAAAATGTATGCAATGCATTAATGTATCTATAAACAACGAAAACAAGTATTTTATCAAACTATCACACCTGTATTCGATTACACAAATAGTCACGCATGAATGGCACGCACCGATAACTAGATGGCTTGACATGCAATACATACACAATGAATATGGCAATAAATAACAATATTAAACAAGCAAAAACACAATTTACGAAAGATAGCAAGATTACTTACCCCAATCCGATGTCTGGGCTTCTTCCACAAATTTATCTTGCGCCATAAACACGGCGAACAGGTGTAGCGGGGGATGTTATCGTATATGTACTGATAGGTTAAGCTGACAGGGTTAAGCTTAACGCTAACTATATGCCATGCCTATATGTTGTGTCTGTACTATGTGTACCCAGAGACCTATATTACTAGGGATTCGCAACAACCGCTTTTCTCGCAGTATCACGACCTCACCTTTTGTTCTCATGACCGGAAGTATATTTAGCACGAGATCTAGCGAGACCAAGCGCTGCGGTTGCGCACTAAGTGGATGTCGGAGTTGTTTATATTAGTGACATGCAGACATGTGTCCTGCCAAGAGATGGCGACGGCTGTCTGTACACATGTGTCACCGTCTTTGGCCGGGATAACTTGACACTGGCGACAATTATACCTGTGTACTGTACAGTATATCGGCAGATGTCAACAACGATCATGTAAGTATTTTCTAACCGGGAAAAACATCATTTCTCCGTTAGAGATTCATATTGAAACATTTAGATCCGGAGTCATGTTCAGATTCTGTGGAAAATGTCGTCTGATTTCCTGTCATGGGATGACGATCTAAATTTAGATGTATTGTTAGAGGAATACACTGACGACGATACTTATATTTTCGATAGTGATAGTGACTTTGAAGACCCAAAACCTAATAAGAAAGGAAAAGTTGAGAAAAATAGTCAGTCATCTGCAACCACCACTAGTCCAGTGTATGTGTGTCCTGTGTGCCATAAACATTTAAAGTCAATAGCAGGGTTCCGTGGTCATACTTCAAAAAAGCACGGGAAAAACAGCTTGAAAGGTGATAATTGATTTATCTATTCTGTGTGTGTATATACATATTTCCTTATGAAATGACATATCATTCATGGTATTCTTTTATAATTTAAAACGTGTTTTATTTTATTTCAAACATACATCTGTAGTACTATTCCTTAAGATTTGTCAGCTTTGGTTATAATATTTAAAAAATACTGTCATGGATTTATATTAAAAAAAAAACGGTATTCAACATAAAGTATTATTTCAGTTGATTTCATTAAAAATTATTTCAAAAACATAAATTACTCTTGCCAACATGTTGTTTATGCTATATAAAACATTACCTGAGTTAACCTGTGCAAAATTAAGATATAGGCTGTGGCTCGGCCAACATTAAGTTTGAAAATATATTTTAGAATTCTTAAAAAAGGTATATATTCATGTTTAAATTATTACTTTCAGTCAGTAATAATAAAGTATATATAACAGTTATTTATTACTTATATCGATAATGATATAACACATGAAAAATCTTCTATAATTAAAAGTATAAGCCAACCATATATTAAATCTTGAATATTTTTCTCTTTTTTTTTTTATCGTTTTTGCTCTTGCAATATCTCTCAATATATCAATTATATCTGATTACTATATCATGAAGCATCTTAGATATGTAGTTACTGTGTAATAAAATGGAATTCTATATCACTTTAATAACTTGTATGTATAATAATAACGACTTTGCATAATATAAGTTGATATCAATGATACTTCGATGAAACTGTGATTTATTTTTAAATAATTAAGTTATTATGATCATGCATGAACTATCTTACTTGAACTGTTAAAATGTCATTTTAAGTATTTTGTTTACTTTTTTTTCTAATTATCTTCAAGGTTCGAGATTTTGTCACTAATGTACAATACATTATATACATACACTATATATATCACAATGAATTAGTTGACTTTAGATTATTGATAATGGGCAATTTCAATATAAAATTAAGTACTTATATAGGTTGAAATTTAACACTAGAAAATATAGCATATTTAAGTAATAAAAAGAATGAATAATAGTATTTTTCAATTATTATAAAGTAATAAAAAAATGGTAATTTTCTGTGATATATGTGTTAAGTATACATGATGATCAAACTGAACTATATGTAGCACAGGTTATACAGGTAACACAGGTAACCAGAGAATCCACAACTTCCCAGACTATAGACTTACCTGTAATTAGCGCCTACTGTTCTCTATTGTTCCTACCCTAAATGTTAAACTAGGATATGTTGGCTAAGTGGGAAGACACCATTCAATTAAATATTACCCAGGCTAAAACCTTGAAGATTATAGTATATCAAATTGAAAAAAAAATCTACAGATTAAAATTTATATTTGTTTTTTGTTACTTTTTAAAACAGCAAGTGATCATCTCCAACAACATCTCCAACCAAATACACGAGAATCTCATCTCCGGGATGATCTGCCGAAGACTACCAGTAGGTCTGTTGGTCATCTCTTTAACGAAGAAGCCACTTTCATAAGCAACTTCAAGACAGCATTTAATGAAAGTCTCTTGAAAATTAGAACTGACACTTTATTTGGAATAACTACAATCATTCAAATTGCCTCATTTGTACAAGGCAATTTAGCCATAGAACAATTCTTTTGTACATTATTTCTGGGAATCTTCTCTGTTGACATCAATCTGTGTTTAGCACAGGATAGAGAACTGTTTTTCAACAAACTTCATCACACCAGAACAGATTCAATTTGGAATCAGCAATTGTTTGATCTGTTTGTGAGTCAGGGCTGTAAGGACACTTTACATGTGAACTGTTTTGTTCAGCTTTTTTTGTTGGAAATTGTTGAACAATTACTAGCTTTACAAATTAAATACCATAGGACTATTTCAAAGCAAGCACAATCAGCATTTTCTGAGAGTGACCAGTCCATTTTATTTTATATCTCGGGTTATATTATCAAAGCTCTGAAGAAACGGTATTTGAAATTGAAAGAAAATAAAACTAAACTACTTTGCTTGGAAAGGCTTATTTGCAAATCAGATCAAAGTACCTTTTTGGAGACGATTAAGAAATGGACAAAAAAGATTGATCGTGGTGGTTTACACATACCAAGTGATAATTTTTATCTACTGGTTAGGGAAATGGAACATGTTGTTAGGTCCAAGGTGGACATAGACAGACTTTCCGCAGACTCTCTCAATTGCACCAGACTTTGCGAAAGTATCATGGAGTCCTTTATGGTCAAGTTTTACACAAAGGAAATCTTCCAGGATGATAGTTGTACTTTTACAATTTTGGAAGACATTGTATCACTTTTTCTTAGAGTGCGTGGTTATGCAGTTGTTCGTGTTGAGAGAAACAAACTTGCATCAAAGGTTCCTCCCAAAAAGAAGAAAAGTAACAGTCTGAGACAAGACCTAAAACTAAAGAAAAAAGCCTGATGACTTGGTCCATTGTAATATAGATCTCTTGATTGTATATAACAATCATATTTATCCATTAATAAGCCTATGCATGGGAATAAATAAAAATCAACCCATGTTACTGTGTGCCACATCATTATTAGTTTTGATGTTCATTGTCGACTGCAAGCTTGCATTTGACTCCTGTTGGCTCCCATGGCATTAGCTTATTACAGAATAAATGTGGTATTATAATTTCCTCCTCACACATTAACCTTAATTGTAACATTATAAAAATGTGTACATGTGAAACTCATTCATGAACTGTTTATTTTTAGACATTATTTTGATAAATAAATAATGTAATTTTATGTTACTTTACATTTTCAAAAATGTGATGAATTGAATACATGTACTTCAATTTAAAATTAAACAAATCACTAGAAAAATGCACGCCCATCTGTAAGTTATAACATGTACACATAAATAAGAGTACCCTCAGCATGAATTAAAAAAAATCAAGTAACAACTAGATAAAATTCATTTAATTTTATTTGAAATGAACATGCATGTTCAAAACAAACTACATATATGAAATTAGTGAATGCTTATCAATGTAATAACCTATTAAAAAAAAGTGTAATGTCAATTATGGCCCACCAGTTGTTTAGATATACATATGTATATATTATGTATTGATTCAGGGTAATCAAATGGTTGCATTTACAAATGTAAATTCTTATTCTCGTTCATGTAGAAAAAAACAAAACATGTTGGATGAAAATAATACTGAACACAATGTATACAAATTGTCTTGTTTCTTGGCATATTCATAATAATATCAAATATATTGAATGCTTTATCAATAACAAATAAATGTACATTTCCGTGAGTAACCCAATACCATATTCATCGTAATTAGTGCACCTTTATGGAGTAACCGAATACCATATTCACCATAATTAGTGCCCCTTGGTGGAGTAATTTGAATTACAATGAAGTTTGCCATCTCATTTTGTCACAAAATCATTATGACATTCATCTATTTACTTAGCTTCTGGATTATATACATAACAATGTAAAAAAAAAAGTGGGTTTATGGTACAAGAAATATAGATGTAACAAATCATTATACTCATTGGAATATATATGCCAGTAAGCACCATTTTAAATAAATCCATAAAACATGTTTGACAGTAATTACGGTGAATATGGTACCGGTGCTATACACAAATTTATTGAACAATGACTCTTTCATATTTATATTTTAACAAAGTTTTACAATAAAAATCTGAAATATTCAATGAATGTTTTATTTCATTTGTATTTGTTAGTTAAATCTGAGGCGATGCTGTACATCATTTATCATTTACATGTATATACATTGTATGTTGCATTTGGGCCTAAAATGATAATACATGGTGAATCGACTACCTACTCCAGAAAAAAATGGAAAGTAGATAGGCTTAGGAATCTTTTTCTTTTTTTTTTCAAATATCTACCATGGTAATAAAAACCTAGAAAGCCTGCTTATTGACATTTTCTTCCTTAGAAAATGGTCCCAAAAGCTAAGTAGCGGAAACACATGTATTTTTTTCTTAGGTCTCTACAACTATGTTTATCAGCCAAGATTTTATTTCAAACACATTTTGGTTGTACATGTTATCAAGAAACAATAATTACTAAAAAAAAAACAAAAATGATATTTACATAACCCAGTTCTATAAAGCTATACATATCATTCACAAATACCACTGTTATGAGTTTAAATGTAGAGTCAGATATAGTACAGATACACATCAACTTTATGCCTACAAACCATTAAATTACAATTAATTGTGAATTAGCATTGTAGATGATATACATGTTTAATCAATTAGTTTGAGACCTGACCTCAGCTTTGCAGGTAAAGTTGTTAGGTGTTATAATATTTAATTGAGGTCATGTGACATACAAGTTTTATGATTTCTTTTAAATTTGATACTGTTTTAATTACATCTTATTAAAACATTTACAGCCATGGTCATCTATGAAAGTAGCCTATTTTAGAGGTGGAGGAAAGATGGAGAACCGAGGGAAAACCACAAAACAGCTGTCAGTACAGCTGACAACTGCATGATATCGATGTGGGTTTTGAACTTGTAGCCTAGAGGTAGAGGGCTAGTGTTACAATGTCTGATTAATTGAACTTCTCGGGTCTTGCATTGTAAACTTCCTTTCAGCCTAAAACGTTCTTATATGCTGTAGACAGAAAATGACTATGGAATGAAATTTTCACTAATCACGATTTAGAAGCTTATATTTTAAGCTAGTATACTGATCATGTGATTCAATGCTGGACCAAAAAAACAAAACTTTATTTAATGTCTCAAAACACCAAAATTGACAAAATGCACAACAAAAACTTGTAACACTGAATTTCTAATCTTACAAATTTCGTCACTTATTAAACAATATATACAATTTATACAGGAGGAAGACAACCGCACATATGGTTAAACAGACTTCATCTTTTCCTTTTTGGGAGTCTTGCATTGTTTATGGGATTCACATTTTCCCCATTCTCTCTCCGAATGTTACCATTCCTTGGTGTAAGAGCTTGGACACCAACTGTCCTTAACTCTGTCATAGTGTTCCGTACATCGTACACTGTGGGATTGCTATTGTGACCGCCTTTATGGCGATAATGTCCAAAATGTTGTTCTAAGGGGTCTTGGTTAAAATGATGGGTTAACACAAACTTAGCTCCTTCATTTAGCATTACTTTAACACATTCCACAATGGAGTTGACACTTATCTTCAACCCAGTAATAGTCTGCAGACTCAACTTCATACCATTCCTTTGAGACTTGGTAAAGTCACCAGCTCTGCTGTCCACGGATGCTGACCATTGGTCAAGATAACCAAGGAAGTCTGACTTTAACCACTCTAGTCTTGCATCATCAGCTTCTTTGAAGGGGTTTAAGTCTGGGTTTCTTTTGTTTCTCCCTTCATATATGCTGCGCACATTGAGACAGTCAAAAAACTTGTTGAAATTCCTTACAAATTCAACAGTCTCGCTTACCTCCTCTTGATATAGTTCCTCTAATGCATTGGCCACTGAATTGCTCAAAACTTGGGCTGCAAGATTAACTTTCATGCAGCCAAATGAAGTCATGTCAATATGAGCACGCGTGAGTTTTGGACACGGATTATAGATGGCCAACTCGCAATGTTCTTCAAATAGTTTAATAATGTGAAGCCAGGAGATATCTTTGCCATTTTTCCACAACTTCCTTGTTTGCGAATGTGAAAAAGAGTTGCTGAAGCAGTTCCTGGTAGTTTTTAGCAGATGGGGCACATCGGAAATGAAAAATATCTTTCTGTCTCTGTCATGAGGGTTGACTGTGAAATGAACAATCAGTTGGTCATCAAGCACTTTGTGCAAATTGAAAAATTTTCTGTTAGCCGAGGCACCATCACAGGTTAAAAATAGCACTTTAAGTTTCACAATCTCCTCCAGGATGAAAACAGCTTTCCAGATGATTGGATATAAAAAATCTGCAGTGATGCTGTTCGTTGCAAATCCAGCCAAAGGGAATTTCAGATCTGTGGATACACCTCGTACCATCAACACCAGCATGCTCTTTGCAGGGTCAGGACATTTAGTGGAAGTTAGTTTCTCCATTTCCAGCACTTGATTTCCTATCGAATCTAAATTGCAATATCCTACAATTTCTCCTGAATGTTTATCATAAACAAGATCTTCCTTCACCCTAATTTCATCAAATAACAGTCCTACATAGCACTTGTATTTTTCATCTTCTGAATTAAGACCTTTCTTTTCCGCTTCTTTCCGTAACATTTCAACAACATCTCCTTGAAATCCTAAAGCACTTTTAACATAGTGAGAGTAATCGAACAGAGTTCTAGCACTTGGCAAGTTAATGAAGCCACATTCCCGCATTGCATCATATGCTTTTGAGGACTTCTGTTTGAGATACAGACACCACCTGACTATCATAGGATGCCATCTCATACCGTTTTTACCACTTTTGTAAAATTTCATCTGCTGCTCCCAGAACAACCGCTGTAAAGAGTTTTCATCTGGAAAAGCCTTTTGAACATCATCCCTGCAAGATTCCAGCAGATCTGCCATTTCCTGGTTTTGATGTTCTGGAACGACAGTTCCCGACTGTAAAATCTGTTTTTTGATGATGCGTTGATTTCGATCGACATCATGTTGAAGCGAGTTCAAAGAAGTCTTTTGTTGCCTTATCTTCTCTATCAGCATTTCCTTGGTCATATCTTTATGTTTGTAAGTGCTGCTGAGAAGGTTCTTCTCCATATGTTTGGACTTAGCTTCCATCCTATGTTTCCTTTCCCACAGGTAACGTCTATATGTGGAGCACTTTGAACATCTAGTTCCCTCAACCAGCAATCCGCAGTTAACTGACCTAATTGTTGAATTATATGTAAGGTCCCCTAACTGGGCACAAAAGTCTCCCTCCCTATAGGCATTTATTTCTGATGACCCACTGCCACTAAGCCCACTGCCAACTGGAACCAGTGTCTGAAATTCTTCGTCAGGATTTCCAATGCAAACATTATATTTCTTCAATTTTGACATGAGACTGGAAAATTTGCTATAAGAGTCATACCGTGAGGGAAGACCACTCCAAAAATCATGACTAGCAAGAATTTCTTTTTGATGAACTAGTATTCTTGCTTGGAATGTTCTGTTGATGCTCACAGTTATCTTGACACTAATCTTCCCATTCACTTTGTAAAATTCTAAAATGTCGATGCTGTCCTCAGCTGAGATGCACACATATGGTGTTGACAGCTGTTTCTTTATCTCTCGAGTCAAGGTGTCAAATAAGTTCAGTGGCTCTTCACTTTCATCAATTGTGGTATACGTATCTATATTGATGTGGTTAGGCAACTCAGGTATACCCTCTGAGTCTGAATGATCCTGATTGAATTTCAAATCCTCCACATTTGAATAACTTGCGTAGGAATGGTCCAAACTTAAGTTTGTATATATGCTATCATCAAGACATTCTTGGGAGACAACATCACCTGGACTCAATGGGGTGACATCCTCATTTAGACTCAATGGGGCGACATTCTCATCTAGACTCAATGGGGCAACATTCTCATCTAGACTCAATGGGGTGACATTCTCATCTATACTCAATGAGACGACATCCTCACCTAGACTCAACGGGGCAACATCCTTATCTGGACTCAATGGGGCAACATCCTCATTCAGACTCGATGGTGTGACATCCTCATCTAGACTTAATGGGGCGACATCCTCATCAAGACTCGATGGTGTGACATCCTCATCTAGACTTAATGGGGCAATAGCACTGTCAGTATACCCATCCTCATCATAGCCTCTCTTCTCTATTGCAGCATAGTCTAACAAGATGTCTACACTGTTCTCCTGACATTTTTTCTTTGTAAGATAATGCTTACGTCGTTCACCAGTTGAAGATCTTTTCTTCTTTGGCATTCTGAAAAAAACAAGTTTAAGTATGATACATTATGGTTTAGAATAGATAGTGAAGCTTCTATAAGATTTAATTTTGAAACATTAAAATTCAAATGTCCCAAATGTAAAATTAAACTTTTTTGAAAATTAACCTAGAATGAACTATACCTATAAAAGAGATTTCATTTATATGACGTTCAGCATTGAAAGGCAAATACAAATTTGTTAAGGGTCTTTAAACCCTGTCTTAAACTTTTTTCAGCTTACAGAACTTTAAAAAAAAAACAAGCATTCTGTGAGTATTGCTAAACCAATACATGTCCCCTACTGGGTGTCCCCAAGTTAAAACTAGCCAAATTTGAGTAAAAAAAAAATTGGCCACTTGTAACTGAAATATGATCATTTTATGAAAATAAGTTCATTCCAAAATAATGTGTAATTCAACTCTATAATCGGGGTGAATAAACAATGTTTCCTGTGAATAAAAGCTATTCAGGTATTCTTTTGGTATGTCTACTCTACAGAGTAAAAGAATCTGAAGTGAACTTAAATGAAATAATGTAATAACAGCCTTTGATTGAAATATTTGTATAAACGTAATTTTGCACAGCACAGCATAGTATTACACTGATTTTATTCCAATATAGCATTCAATACAGAGAAAACAGTTAAGTCCATATTATGGGAACAATTTTTTTTTTCATTTTCAACTGTACAAAAGGTAATGCCACACCCCCAAAGAACCTCTATGCAAATAATCAGCATCCTTATACCATTATTTAGTGAATCGTGTACCATTATAAAACTTTAACCAAAACTTTAACCTGAAGAATACAGAGAAAAAAGTTAAGTTCACAATATGGCAAAAATTTCAAAAAATGAGAGAGAGAGAGAGAGAGAGAGAGAGAGAGATAGAGAGAGAGAGAGAGAGAAAAAATCGCATTTAACCATACAAAAGTAATGCCACACACCCAAAGAACCTCTAGGGTAAAGAATCAACATCCTAACACCATTATTAAGTGAATGTTGTGCCATTATAAAACTTTTACTGGACGGACAGCCTGACAGACAGACGGACGCAGGCAAAACCTATAGTCCCCCCAGTTTCACCGTTAGGGGACTAAAAACAACAAGAAAATGTATGTCAAACATCAATGCACCCCATCTCCATTTGAAATAAGCTCTGCAAATTTCTGGAAACTTTGACAATATTTACATTTTGACCAACCAAAGGCAAGGAAATGGCAGCCATTTTTTTCTTAACAAAAACAAATACTGAAATTATGTTTGTATCGCAAGACTACATTTACATACCAAATGTCATGCAAATTGGACAATTTGTGAATTTTGACTAATCATATGTCTCTATTTGGTGGTCATCTTAAATCGTAACTCCATATTTTTTGTTTATTATATATGAGTAGTGTTATGTTACCATACCTCCAACCAAGATTCATTTGAATCCAGAAAAACAGGAAAGGAGCACACTTAGACATCATGCTTATGTGTACAAAGTTTGTAGTCAGTTTAATTGAACCAATAAAAACAAATATAAGCTCAGGACAAAAAGTAAGTACACTGCCCTACAATTTTGTTTTAGAAAGAGCTACGTTTCCTCATTTGATCTGCAAAATATCTTAAAAAGTTATTTAGTTATTTAGTAGAACTTTTTATATTCAGGTGTTAAATCTAGCAAAACTGGTGAAAAATTGGGTATTTCATACTTTAAATTTTATGGGTATGGGCTACATAAATTTGTTTTGTAACCCATTTGACCTTGTTGTCTAGGTAAATCTAACTTCTAAATTTAAAAAGAATACACTAGGTTTGTCAATTCTAAAAACATTTATACATAGGTTTGTTCTCCTTTCTTCCACTTTTTGGTAATCAAAAGAATTATATATGACACGGCAATTATAGTCTGTTCTGGGAATGTAGGGCATATGAACTTATAAGTTTACCTGTTTATTATCACATTTGTGTACTATTTAGATCACAATATATCCGTTTATTATATTAAGGCGGCTGTCATAGTTTTGGTATTGTGTGTATTTTTTATTTAATTTCTTATTCATTTTTTTTTATTTTCATTTATTTATTTTTGTAATAATATTTTTTCCAGATTCAACTAACCAAGTTCAATTTCAAAGCATAATAAAAAAAAAATCTGAAGCATATGGCAGTTAATACTAGGCGAAAGAAAGATAGTATAATTCATCACTTGCATGCATTTACTGTACATGATATGTGCCTGAAGTTAAAAATGCTTAAGTTAAAAGCATACTTAGAATATTTAGCACAAGACATTGGCTGATTAAAAATTAAATGAAACACACAATTATCTAAAAGTAATTAGCAGTTAATACTAATTGTTTACATATATACAAGGAATGCCTGGCACATACACTTAGCACTGGACAAAGATGATAGATAATTCATAAAATTTTAATATGCATACACAACTAGTAATACTTGGCGCTGGACAATGGATGATCAATTAATCAAAAAAATAAACATACATACACAACTAATAAAATAGCCGTATTTCTTTTGTCATTTCAAAGAGTAAAATATCTTTAATATATAATGTTGTTGTACTATAGCTGTCTTCTGCAAATCTAGTTGATGAATATATGGTATATGAGTGTAGGACAAAAGCCCCCCCCGGACATTAGCCCCTAGGACAAAAGCCCTCCAGACGAAAGCCCCCCGGGACATTAGCCCCCCCCCCCCCCCCCCCCCCGGACAGAAGCCCCTTCTTTAGAAATTTAGCTGGTATACTTTATATAAATCTGTAATTTTGAAAAAACAGAAATTATATATATATATATTGTTGTTTTTATCTCTGAAATTTGGAGAATAATTGTGTGGAAAATGAAGGTCCTTGGTTCAATGTCAGTGTAGCATTATATGTCTGGTTAAACATCATAATTGATTTTTTCAAACTTTATATTATTAAGTAAGCTAAAAATTTCAGGAAACTCTCCATGATGAACATATTGTTACTGATTACACATAATTTTTGACTTCCTAATTAATATACTGCAAATATTGATAATCAAAGAAATGCCTACAAAAGCAATAAACATTTGATCCCTATTTGCAGTGTCTCAAATTATAATATAATAAGTACCTAACCAAACATGTTGCTCTGCATTGTAATAAGAAAAGTGTAATTTTAGGAATGATTAAAATCAAAGAAACAATGAAGCCATTAATGATATATTTCTTTCCAGGAGAACACAACATCAATAAAAACCTACCAAACACCTGTGTAACAGCTTATTGTTTATGTAACAGACAGTTCAAGTAGTTGTTGTTGGAACCGGTTGTTTACATTGCCGAAGCCACTGATGACATTTGTTATGTATATGTATATGTTATGTATATGTAGCAATTAAAAATCATAAAAAAATAAATATCATTTTTTTTATGAAGGGGCTTTTGCCGAAGCCACTGATGACATATGCATATGTAGCAATTAAAAATCATTAAAAAAATAAACATCATTTTTTTTATGAAGGGGCTTTTGTCCACTTTTTGATTAGTGTGAAGGGGCTTTTGTCCTAGGAGCTAATGTCCGGGGGGGGGGGGCTAATGTCCGGGGGCGCTTTTGTCCGTACCTCATGGTATATGGTATCAGAGACCTATATTAATCTAGGTCTCTGATGGTTTGTAAAAAATGATTCAAAAGTAATTTAATTATATGAATTCAAAATTTGTGTAAAATAGAGGTAAAAAAATGTATTATTGGAGAATAAAGGTAAAATCCATGTAATGTAGGAGAACACAGGTAAAATCCAGGCTATAATGACTGTCACAACATATATATACCTGTCCTTATGTTAATTGGGGAATAAGGACACACCTGGGGGGCTTTTGTCTTACAGAGTACAGGTAAATATTTAGCTTGTATACTGCACAGCATGCCTTTAGTAAACTCTAGTGTTTTGGGGAGATGGACATGACCAGCCTCCGGACAGGTGTTGATAATGAGACACACCTGTTGATTGATGTATATCTCAAAGGTAATAAAGGTGTGGTCAATGTCCCTATGGTTTGGATGGAGTAGGGGAGCCCAAGTGATCACCATGGCAACAATTTTTATTTAGACCCAGGCCAGAAGTTAAGGTGCAGGTTTACTCTACACATATTCTGAATGGACCCCCCCTTTGAGTTTATTGGGAGATGCCCCATGGCCATTTGTTAATGTTTTTTTATCAAAGGTAAGGGTGTGATGGTTGGGATGGAGGGTGTCTTCTCACTTAGCCAACATTCTGATTTTTTGAGGTATACAGGTAATTGCAATTGTAAACTATAGGAATTTTTAAGACATATAAAGACAATCACATACTTGAAATTATATTCCTAGACATATTTTCTCTAGAAGGTTCTGATAAAGAAAGAACTATTGTGCAATTACTAATTAATTTACAATTAATCAAACATATAAATACTTATTAACTAAGTAACAGTGACTTCCTTTTGGCCGTCGCCTGAATTAAACATTTTCCAAAATTTCTTAAAGTTTTTACATTGGTACTACAGAACAATTCAGTCATTTTGAAAACAGATGGACGGCGATAAAAATATGGTTTTAAATACTTCACCCTTAAATCCAAATACTTTGGACATAACAAAATAAAATGGACTTCATCCTTAACTTCATGATTATAACACAAAGTACACAGCCTTTGGTGTCTAGGGATACCACTGTACCTACCAATTTCAATATTCAACGAATGAGCATTTAATCTGTATTTGGATATTATTCGGGTTTTTTTTGAAAGTTAATGGTTTACTGAGATAGTCCTGTATGATAAACTTATCAACGATGTGTTTATATATGATGCACTTAGAAGAGCTTGCTAAACTAGCTCTCGTTACTTGGATAAAAATATCTTGTAACCGTTGTTTATACCATAACAAAAATATGTTTTTATTTGGTATTTTCTGTGCATACCATATATCGCCAAAACCAAGTGAACATAAGTCATTTTTCAAATGATAAACCCAATTTGCTTTGCTATTTTGCTTTTTAATGTTAAGTTCGAATAACTCATTATAGCAAGCCCTCAATATACAGTTTTCAGTCTTCAATAGTTGTAGCCAATATTTAACAATAAAAATCTTTCTCGTTATATAAAAAGGAAAACGACCTAGTTCAAAATACACCATAGAATTGTTAACAGATCTTTTAACGCCCAAAATCGACTTTAAAATCATCAAGTGTTGTTTTTCAACCTGTGGCGCAGTGTTATAGCCCCACACTTCACAAGCGTAATTCAAAATACATGATACGTATGTATCAAACAAT
Source organism: Pecten maximus (assembly GCF_902652985.1). Classification (NCBI taxonomy): domain Eukaryota; kingdom Metazoa; phylum Mollusca; class Bivalvia; order Pectinida; family Pectinidae; genus Pecten; species Pecten maximus. Next base: position 3,006 of record NC_047032.1, on the reverse strand, counting down.
GACAGTTTTGTATTTTTATTTAATATAAACTTTTTCATTTTACGATTTAAAGAAGATAATATGATTTTCTGCCTTGTATAGCAATATTATTTTGTGCTATTGTAAACTTACCATTGTAATTAAAAACTAAACCCAAATAACAAAACTAGTCTACTATCTCAATAACTTTACCATCATATTTCCATTGTTCATTCGGAAACAAACGCTTATTTTTTCTAGATACCACAATCTTTGTTTTATCTACATTGACGGACAAATTCCATCGATCAGAATATCGTTTCAAGAAGTCAAGCATATTTTGAAGGTCATCAATATCCTCAGAGAACAAAATAGTATCGTCTGCGTACATGATCAAGAAAAGGTTAAGCATTTGTATTTGAAAACTTTGACAATTAGATTCAATAAGTTCTGATTCCATATCCTTTACAAACAGGGAAAACATTATCGACGACAAAGATTCTCCTTGTAATAAACCAACCTCTATGTCATACATAGGAGATATCTCGCCATGTAATTTTACACAAGATTTGATACTATTATATAAAGATTTAATAATATTTAACAAACGTCCTCTCACCCCAGATTTCCAAAGCTTTAGCCATAAATTACCATGTGATATACTATCAAACGCTTTTCTGTAATCAACGAATACACAATACAATCTTTTATTGCTCTGTAATGTTTTAGTTATTAAACTACAAAAATGGCGCCTCTGGTACCACTTCCTGGCTTAAACCCGAATTGAGCATCAGATATGACGCCCTCTCTCTTACTCCACTCTAACAGACGCTTATTCAAAAGTGATGTAAATAGTTTTGCTATATGACTAATCAAAGTGATGCCCCTATAATTATTAACGTCATTTTTATCTCCTTTCTTGTGCAAAGGGATGATAACTCCTTCAGACCAAGCTTTAGGAAAATAACCAACGTGTAAAATCGTATTAAATAGTTTCAATAAAACTGGTGCAAAAACATCACTGGAAATGAGGGATGTCACCGTGATCTGTTTCTATTGAATTGTTTTGTATTCATTTCAATTTCAACAGACCTAAGGTCCAATTACAGAATTGATTACAAATTAATAAAATATATCATAAGAGTAAATAGAACAAAAACAGTATATAAAGAGCAAACACATGTAAAATAGAATTGATGTCCTAAATAAATATCATCCAGACTATCATGTTTAGTTTAGAATAAGATCTGGTGCTCATCCCAACGCACTTAACCCTCTCACTGTTGCTAAAATAGTCAAAATTAAAGTGTATCCTTCTGCACTTTTCGGATGTGAACTATGGTTACTCTCCAAAACTGAAGTATTATTATTAGAAAAGGCACAAAATTTTATTGTGAAAAGTATTCAAAGGTTTGAAAAGAGAACTAGGACAGACATGTGTGTATCATTGCTTGGCTGGACTAGTATTGAATCTTATATTAATATCAAGAAATTATTATTTCTGGGACGAATTTATAATATCGATAATAGTATGCTAGTACACAAGATATTTATTACTAGATTTTTTATGTTCATTGTAAACAACGAAAAACAACAGGGATTTATACCCGACATTATTTCTATTTTAAGAAAATATTCATTGTATGAGACTTTTGTTGACTATATAAAGCTAGGGTATTTTCCGGGGAAACTACAATGGAAAAAAAGTGTCTATGAAAATGTATATAGAGTAGAGGAAACTGCATGGTTAGAACGTATGCATAACCACAATGACTTTTTCAGATTTAAATTTATTCATTCTAATATTAAACCACATTATTTATGGAAATTGGCTATTAAATATCCTCAGTATTATAAATCTATACACTGTATCATAAAATTATGTACAACATCTCGTATGTTGGACCATATGGCTTTATGCCACTACTGTGGTATTTTATACAACGATACTTTAATGCATATAATTCTACATTGTGAAAAGAATACTGCTATTCGTGATAAATTATGGTGTTTTTTATTTAATATGTTGGGTATTGATTTTATTGCGTACCTTCACAATTTATCAGATTTTGAACTAGTTAATGCTTTATTAGGAAGCAAGTTAGACTATGACATGTCTAACGAAGACAACGAATATGTAAGATTAGCAAATGTAAATTTTCTGAATGAAATGCTTAAAAATACAACCCAATTTGCTAACAATTGATGTTTCAATATAATTACTTGTGTGTGAAATAACTTTGTATATGTATATTCAGACTATTCTTGTTTATATGTTGATTGTATGATGTAATTATTCTATTTGTGAATCTTCATTTGTGGAGGAAATAAAGAGAATAATAATCATTGCTTTTACTAACAATCCCTGCAATTCTATATCAAATATCTGTTTTGAAACACTAAATAATTTACAATAATATTTTATCTACTTAAATTAATTCCAAATAATGCATTTTTTTCAACAATGGCTTTATTATTCATGAGATCAATGTTAACAGAAGTCATGAAGAGCCTATATAAAATAATACAGATTATAGCCATCAAATCACTTATCTAATTATAAATATGATAATTAAGTTGAATTGAATTAATGGATAATTTAAATTAATTACTGCACACCTTCAAGTTAAAAACAAAAAGGGCGACAGCATATATATACCTACCATCTTTTTCTCTTGTTTTGTTTACTACCGGGTAATTTTCACTGGGTGATAACTAAATATTCACAATAAATTACACAACAAATTTGACTAAACGCGATACAGTAACTATCGAGCAACAATTATTTGAAAACCGTTTTGAAATTGGTCAATAAATAAAAAAGGAGTTCAACTGAAACCATGTAGCACTGTACATGTCCTTAACACCAGACATTCACAGTATATAACCATCATTTGTTTTGTTTACGTATTTTCACTGGGCAATAACTAGATATTCACAATGAAATACACAACAAATTTGACTAAACGCGATACAGTAACTATCCAGCAACAATTATTTGAAAACCGTTTTGAAATTGGTCAATAAATAAAAAAGGAGTTCAACTGA